>NC_061113.1:148316231-148323920 GCF_002878395.1 Capsicum annuum
CCCTTATAGCTCATTTTAACTAGCCAAAAAAAAAACAGCTTTCAAGATTTTCTCTCTTGTTCTCTCTTAGCTATGCAGCAGCCCTAAAATTCCACTAGGGTTCTTTGGAAACCTTCCTTCCAAATTAAAGGTAAGTGAACAAATCATGAGCACATCTTAAGAATACTATAAGGATTATGTTCTCCATGATTAAACTAGAAGATATCCTTTTTTAAGTTTGGCAGTCCCTTTATCCTGGATTATTAAGAGATTTTTCTCTTCACTTTTGGTTTGTGAGTAAAGGGATCAAGCTATTGATACATTAACGGAATAAAATACCACCAAAATTAAGGTATGACTACTGTTCATTTTTTCCCTTTTCCTATATACGTGTGTTGGTTGAGGATTGTGTATATGTTGTTGTTAAGAACTCAAGGGATGGTGAGTTCAATTTCTGGTTGCCATATTAAGGGGTATTTGGGGCTATTTTGGATCAGTTTTATGTATGTATGTTGGGGTCTTCTTGGTTGACGTTGGGGGAATGGTGTGAATAATTTCCATTAAAAGGTAGAAGAAGAGTATAATGGTACACCACCAAATTGAATGTCGCTTAAGTTTACTGCCCACATCACTTGATATACTGTTTTGAGAGTACAATAATGATGAAACTGTTAAGGGGATCTTATAAGAAGTTACATCATGTGTGAATGTAATTGGAGAAGAACGAGGTTGAGAGAACACCCTTGGATTAGTTGATTGTGGATTACTGCCCGATTACTATTTTAGTAAGTTTAAATGGAGTGAATATGTTAATTAGCTACTAATACTAGTCTTATGCTATTGTAGATTAGTAATCTAAAAGGAAAGACGTTAAGTGAAAGTGTGATCAGTTGTGCAGCAAGGTATGTATGGTTCATTATCCTACCCTTTGACATGAATCTAACTCCTTTGTTACAAAGAAAGTTTCCTAAGCGTTCTTCCTTTCAAGTTATACATAACTACAACGTACAACCCCCAAGGTGGTTAACAACCTTATTCTACCTTGTCAAGTTGTTAAAGTACCTAAAGATGTGTTTGTTACTAAATCTGTCCATTTCCTTTCTAAATACTAGTATGATATGGGTGCTTTCAGAAATAACCCTTACGAGTTGTTCTCTTAGTTAACATGACCCATGATGTTAGCTAAGCTCCTATGTGTTATATTTCTATTATCATTGTATTCAACCTCATTACTACTGTATTTAGTGCATATTTGCACACCTTTGGCTACTGGTCCAAAGTTCCAAATCTAATACATGACCACCAAAACAACTTTAAAGATGAAAAAAATGATCTAAAGTGAGTCTATATCTTTTGGGTGGTATCCTAAGGGTGGAGGAAACACCTAGCATGGGTCGATCCCAATATTACGGGTGGTATCCTAGGGACAAAAGGAAAGCCTACCATGGGTCGATCTCGATTTGTATACTTATGAGGAACGTATCCCAGGGGTTAAAATGCCTAGTATGGGTCATCCTCTTTTACCACTGATCAGCTGGTCATTTGTATTATGCCTTATAATCTTATAAAGTAAAGAAGAATAAAGCAAAGTAAAGGATATAGTGTACATGATTCCATACGCATAAGCAAAGTTGGTATTCTATCCTTATCTTTATAGTTATATATTGATAACTGATTTTGTTGAGATCTTGTCTTATTTATAGTCATTTCATGCCGTACATACTCAGTACATTCTTTTTATAGACACCCTTCGTGGGGGACACTATTTTTCATGCCGCAAGTACAGGTACTCTAACTAGTAGACCACCCCAGTAGGAGCACAGGACATCCAGCTGCTATTGGTGAGCTCCAAGTTGATTTGGAGCTTTTCGAGTCTGTTATATATTTTGGTATTGTGTAGTAGTTATGAGCAAGGTGGGGGTTTGTACCAACCTTAACTAAGTGTCCAGGTGTCTTTTAGAGGCTTTGCAGACTATGTAAAAAGTGTGGTAGTATTGTGTTCTTTTAATGTTGTGGCCCCAACGGCAAAGTCTTGTATATGTAGGTTTGGACTTACTTACGTGGTTTGTTTTATCAATGCATCTTATCCATACTAGCAAAAGCTTTGAATGCCATAATTATATGTATGAAAAGTACATGGTTAAGAGTTGGTTCTCCCAAAATAAGTGCCTGTCCGCCCCAATGGAATTTGAGGCGTGACAAAATTGGTATCAGAGCAGGTCATCCTAGGGAGTTGTCTGCAAAGTCGTGTCTATGTAGAGTCTTGCTTATGGGTGTATTGTGCACCACATCTCTAAGTAGGAGGCTACGAGGCATTTAGGAGTTGTTTCTTTTTCTTTATTTCTTAGATCGTGCGATAGAGCCAATAATGTGGGTTGACTTGTATTTAACCTTAAATATGTTTTTTTTTAATATAGTAATAATGCCGATTACAAGAAGGAGTAAGAGTAAGAAGAGTAAACAAGTAGATATGGCTGCCGGAGAAAGGATAAGTAAAACACCACCTAGATATGCTGATCAAAGTGAGGCCCAAGATGAGTTTGCATCACGGACTTCTTCTACTCCTCCATCTCCAGAAGAGTTAAGGAGGAGGGGAGTACCCCCAGAGTCACCTATTAATGCTACTGAGTAAGATTTTAGTTATGCGGTGCAATTATTAACACATATAGTTGCTGGACAAGGTCAAGGACAAGCTGGTCCAACTATGGGTTCTAGTGGTGTGGATAGGGCAGCCAGTTTATGGACCCAAGATTTCCTTAAATTGGACCCTCCTCAATTTACTGGTTCAGATCCTAATGAAGATCCACAAGACTTTATTGATCAGATTCAAAGGGCTTTAGATGTTATGCATGTATTTGGTAAAGAGACAGTGTAGTTAGCAGCATATCGATTAAAGGGGGTGGCTATATTATGGTATGAAGCTTGGAAAAAGTCAAGGGGTATAGGTGCACCTTTAGCTAGTTGGGAAGAATTCAAAACAATATTTCTTGATCATTATCTTCCATTTGATATTTGGGAGACCCGTGTAGATCAGTTTTTAAATCTTTGCCAAGGAAATATGAGCGTGAGGGAGTACAGTCTTCAATTTAATTCTTTGGCCAGGTATGCTCCTAACGTAGTGGCTACTATGGAGGATAGAGTTCATCGATATGTGGATAGATTGGACCCATATTTGGTTAGAGATTGTACTATTTCTGCCTTGAATAAAGACATGAATATAGCAAGAATACAAGCATTTGCTCAAAAAATGGAGGATCAAAGGCAAAGAAGGACACAAGAGCTGGAAAGAGGGCACTCCAAGAGGGCTAGATCTATGGGACAATTTTTTCCATCTCAGAGTGAATTCAGGCCTCGATTTTTTGATAGACCCCCTAGACCATCACCTTCCTACTCCACATCAGGTGCTTCTCCTCGATTCCAGGGGTTTAAGGGAAATCATTTCAGGCAAAAAAATGAGAGTAAAGGTTCACAAGTAGTATCGAGAGCAAGGAGATGCAAGCCAATTAAGACCTCCTAGACAGCTTTGTAAGCATTGTGAAAGAAATCATCTAGGTGCATATCAGTTTGGGATAAATTCTTGTTATTGGTGTGGCATACCGGGACACATAATGAGAGATTGCCCAAAAAGGGGCATGACTGATATGGCATGACCTACTGGATCTACTGTTGCATCATCATCCTTGGTTCCTTCTTTTGGTAGGGGTCAGCAGATACCTACTGGTCATGGTAGGGGTGTTAAGGGAGCTAGTTCTAGTGGTGTTCAGAATTGTACATATGCTCTAGCAGGTAGACAAAATTTGGAGGCTTCTCCTGACGTGGTTACAGGTACATTGTCTATCTTTTCACATAAGGTATATGCATTAATTGATACAGTCTCTACATTATCATATGTTACTCCATTAATTGCTAAAAAGTTCAAAAAAACACCAGAATTACTAGCTAAGCCATTTAAAGTGTCTACACCAATTGGAGAATCTATTATAGCTAGAAGAGTTTACCGTAATTGTATAGTAACTATTTGTAATCGTGATACATTGGCTGACCTTTTGGAGATTGAAATGGTGGATTTTGATATTATAATGGGTATGGATTGGCTGTCTTTTTATTATGCCACAGTGGATTGTCGAGCTAAGAGGGTGCATTTCCATTTTCCAAAGGAAGCAGTCCTTGAGTGGAGGGGTAATATTGGGGCACCAAGGGGTAAGTTTGTTTATTATATTAAGGCAAGGAAGATGATATACAAAGGATACATATGCCATCTAGTAAGGGTGAAAGATATAGAGGCGGATTCACCAACTCTTCAATCCATCTCAGTGGTAAATGAATTTTTTAACGTATTTCCTGAAGAGCTTCCGGGTTTACCTCTGGAAAGAGAAGTGGAGTTTGGTATTGATGTGATCCCAGGTACTCAACCGATTTCTATTCCTCCTTGTAGAATGGCCCCTGCAGAATTATGTGAATTGAAGGAACAATTAAAAGATTTGTTGGAAAAGGGTTTCATAAGGCCTAGTATATCTCCTTGGGGCGCACTTGTGTTATTTGTACGTAAGAAAAATGGCACGTTGAGAATGTGTATTGATTATCGACAATTAAATAAGGTGACAATTAAGAACAAATATCCCCTTCCTAGAATTGATGATTTGTTTGATCATTTACAAGGTGCTAAGTGTTTCTCAAAGATCGACTTAAGGTCAGGTTATCACCAACTGAGAGTAAAGAAGAAAGACATACCTAAAACGGCTTTTCGAATGCGATATGGTCATTTTGAGTTTTTAGTTATGTCATTTAGGCTAACTAATGCACCAACAGCTTTCATGGATTTGATGAATAGAGTGTTTAAGCCATTCTTGGATGTATTTGTTATCGTATTTATAGATGATATTCTGGTGTATTCAAAATGAGAAGAAGACCATCCTAATCATTTACGATAGGTGTTACAAATCCTTTGCGATCGTAAGTTGTATGCAAAGTTCTCCAAATATGAGTTTTGGTTAAAATCGGTAGCATTCTTGGGTCATATTCTATCCGATGAAGGAATAAGAGTTGATTCTCAAAAGATAGAGGCAGTGAAGAACAGGCCAAGACCCATGACACCTACGGAGGTTCGTAGTTTCCTAGGCTTGGCAGGTTATTATAGAAAGTTCGTTGAGGGGTTTTCTTCTATTTCTGCACCTTTAACAAAGTTAACACATAAAGAAGCTAAGTTTTAATGGGATGAAATATGTGAAAGAAGTTTTCAAGATTTGAAGAATAAGTTGACTTCTACACCTATATTAGTACTTCCAGATGGCACGAAAGGCTATACGGTATATTGTGATGCTTTAGGAGTTGGCTTAGGATGTGTTTTGATGCAACATGGTAAATTAATAGCTTACGCCTCAAGACAATTGTGGCCACATGAGAAGAATTATCCAACACATGATCTTGAGCTAGCAGCAGTTATATTTTCCTTAAAAATATGGCGCCACTATTTGTATGGGGTACATGTTGATATATAAACCGACCATAAGAGTTTGCAGTACCTCTTTAACCAAAGGGACCTAAACTTGAGGTAGCGAAGATGGCTTGAGTTGTTAAAAGACTGTGATGTTGATATCTTATATCATCCGGGCAAAGCAAATGTGGTAGCCGATGCACTAAGTAGTAAGGCGATGGCAAGTAATTATAGTCAGCCCATGGGAAGGCAAGGGATAGCTAAGGATCTATACCAATTAGCTAGCTTAGGGGTTTGCCTTATTGAATCTTCAGATAGAGGCGTTATTGTGCAAAATGCAGCAGAATCCTCATTAGTAGCCGAAGTTAAAGTGAAATAATACATAGATCCTATTCTTTTACAGCTTAAGGAAAATGTACAACAAGGTGTAACAAAGGCATTTGAGCTTACAGAAGAGGGAATACTTTGATGCCAAAACAGATTATGTGTACCTAACGTAAATGGGCTAAGAAAGAAAATTATGATGGAGGCACATCATTCAAGATATTCTATCCATCCCGATTCAAGGAAAATGTATCATGACTTGAAAGAGGTGTATTGGTGGGGCAACATGAAGAAGAACATTGCAGAATTTGTAGCTGAATGTCCAACTTGTCAACAAGTCAAAGTGGAGCACCAAAAGCCAGGAGGTTATATGCAACTTATGGAGCTCCTAACTTGGAAGTGGGATATGATTAACATGGATTTCATCACTGGTCTACCTCGATCATCTCAAAAATTTGATTCTATATGGGTAATAGTTGATAGACTCACCAAATTGGCACACTATCTACTGGTAAGACTACGTACACAGCTGAAGAGTATGCAAAATTATATTAAAGAGATAGTTCGGCTGCATGGAGTCCCAATCTCTATTATATTTGATAGGGGAGCTCAATTTACCGCACATTTTTAGAGGTCATTCCAGAAGAGTTTAGGAACGCAAGTGAGTTTAAGCATAGCTTTTCACGCTCAAACGGATGGCCAGGCGGAACGTACAATCCAAACATTAGAGGATATATTGCGTGCTTGTGTATTGGACTTCAAACGTAGTTTGGATGATCATTTGCCACTAATTGAGTTTGCATAGAACAATAGTTATCACTCGAGTATCAAAATGGCTCCTTATGAAGCTTTATATGACAGAAAGTGTAGATCACCAATTGGGTGGTTTGAAGTGAGTGAAACTATCTTATTTGGGCCAGATCTTGTTCATCAAGCTATAGAAAAAGTTAAGCTGATACAACAACGATTAGAAACAGCTAAAAGCCGACATAAATCATATGCGGATACTAGAAGAAGAGGGTTAGAGTTTGCTATAGGAGATTCGGTATTCTTGAAGGTATCTCTAATAAAAGGGGAAATGAGGTTTGGTAAAATGGGAAAACTAAGTCCCCGCTACATAGGGCCATATAAAATTATTCAAAGATTCGGCCAAGTGGCATATGAGTTAGACCTACCCCAAGAGATTTCAATGGTGCATCCGGTGTTTCATGTCTCAATGCTTCGCAAGTGCATAGGAGATCCATCCCATATTACTTCTACTAAAGATGTGCAGGTTACATAAGAACTCACGTATGAAGAAGTGCCTACTGCTATACTAGATCGGCAAGTTAAGAAGTTAAGAAATAAAGAAGTAGCTTCAGTAAAAGTGCTTTGGAGGAGCCCGCAAGTAGAAGAAATCACATGGGAAGCTGAAGAAGAAATGAAGTCAAAGTACCCTCATTTATTTAAATCTAAAGACTTGGTCCAAGGATGCTGATTTGGGGAATAAACAAGTAAGTGTAAATACACAAGTGTTATATAGATAACAATGAGTTTAAACTTAGTCTTATATTCTTTTACGCTAGCTAGTTATGCTAGTATTCGAGGATGAATGTTTCTAAGGGGGGTAGGATGTAACACCCTATATTTTGCGTGTACTAGTTCTACTTATGTGGCACTTGATATGGACTTATGGGGTAGGTAATGGGCTCGGATATCCTATGTGATTGGTGACTGTAAGATAGGTTTGGAGGAATTCCCATGTGTACTAAAACGTGGTATGATTAAGTTACCTTCGATGAGAGAATATAAACTTGGGCCCTTAAATAGGTATTTGAATCTAAAGGATGAAGTGACCAAGTTTTAAGTTTAACTATAAGCATTTTGATCTTAAAATGGAATAAAATATTGAGGTGCTTGGTTGATTTATTTTAAGCTAGTAGGTGAATCACCTACTTTGACCTTTTGACCAA
>NC_061113.1:148324020-148329327 GCF_002878395.1 Capsicum annuum
GAATCAAAAGGATGAAGTGACCAAGTTTTAAGTTTAACTATAAGCATTTTGATCTTAAAATGGAATAAAATATTGAGGTGCTTGGTTGATTTATTTTAAGCTAGTAGGTGAATCACCTACTTTGACCTTTTGACCAACTTAAAAACTAAGTAGGTGAATCACCTATTAAGGATCCCTTGACCAGCTTATTGGGCCAAATACACTACCACTTACTTAAGTTAATTCTGGCCCAAATTAAATAAGAGAAAAGGAGGAGAATGAGCAGCCAAGGCCCAATAGTTTTTAATCTACAAAGGCCCAATATAATGAGAAAGTAGGTGCATAACCTACTTGATAAATTATGTCCCAAAAATTACCAAGAAAGTCGGCCAAGAGTAGCTCTTTTTAAGGGGATTAAAACCAGCCCTTATAGCTCATTTTAACTAGCAAAAAAAAAAAAACAGCTTTCAAGATTTTCTCTCTTGTTCTCTCTTAGCTATGCAGCAGCCCTAAAATTCCACTAAGGTTCTTTGGAAACCTTCCTTCCAAGTTAAAGGTAAGTGAACAAATCATGAGCACATCTTAAGAATACTATAAGGATTATGTTCTCCATGATTAAACTAGAAGATATCCCTTTTTAAGTTTGGCAGTCCCTTTATCCTTGATTTTTAAGAGATTTTTCTCTTCACTTTTGGTTTGTGAGTAAAGGGATCAAGCTATTGATACATTAATGGAATAAAATACCACCAAAATTAAGGTATGGCTACTGTCCATTTTTTCCCTTTTCCTATATACGTGTGTTGGTTGAGGATTGTGTATATGTTGTTGTTAAGAACTCAAGGGATGGTGAGTTTAATTTCTGGTTGCCATATTAAGGGGTATTTGGGGCTATTTTGGATCGGTTTTATGTATGTATGTTGGGGTCTTCTTGGTTGACGTTGGGGGAATGGTGTGAATAATTTCCATTGAAAGGTAGAAGAAGAGTATAATGGTACACCACCAAATTGAATGTCGCTTAAGTTTACTGCCCACATCACTTGATATACTGTTTTGAGAGTACAATAATGATGAAACTGTTAAGGGGATCTTATAAGAAGTTATATCATATGTGAATGTAATTGGAGAAGAACGAGGTTGAGAGAACACCCTTGGATTAGTTGATTGTGGATTACTGCCCGATTACTATTTTAGTAAGTTTAAATGGCGTGAATATGTTAATTAGCTACTAATACTAGTCTTATGCTATTGTAGATTAGTAATCTAAAAGGAAAGACGTTAAGTGAAAGTGTGATCAGTTGTGCAACAAGGTATGTATGGTTCATCGATCCTACTCTTTGGCATGAATCTAACTCCTTTGTTACAAAGTAAGCTTCCTAAGCATTCTTCCTTTCAAGTTATACATAACTACAACGAACAACCCCCAAGGTGGTTAACAACCTTATTCTAACTTGTCAAGTTGTTAAAGTATCTAAAGATGTGTTTGTTACTAAATCTGTCCATTTCCTTTCTAAATACTAGTATGATATGAGTGCTTTCAGAAATAAGCCTTATGAGTTGTTCTCTTAGTTAACATGACCCATGATGTTAGCTAAGATCCTATGTGTTATATTTCTATTATTGTTGTATTCGACCTCATTGCTACTGCATCTAGTGCATATTTGCACACCTTTGGCTACTGGTCCAAAGTTCCAAATCTAATACATGACCACCAAAACAACTTTAAAGATGAAAAAAATGATCTAAAGTGAGTCTATATCTTTTGGGTGGTATCCTAGGGGTGGAAGAAACACCTAGCATCGGTCGATCCCAATATTACGGGTGGTATCCTAGGGGCAAAAGAAAAGCCTAGCATGGGTCGATCTCAATTTGTATAGTTATGAGGAATGCATCCCAGGGGTTAAAATGCCTAGCATGGGTCATTCTCTTTTACAACTGATCAGCTGGTCATTTGTATTATGCCTTATAATCTTATAAAGTAAAGAAGAATAAAGCAAAGTAAAGGATGTAATGTACATGATTCCATAAGCATAAGCAAAATTGGTATTCTATCCTTATATTTATAGTTATATTTTGATAACTGATTTTGGTGAGATCTTGTCTTATTTATAGTCATTTTATGTTGTACATACTCAGTACACTCTTTGTATTGACACCCTTCGTAGGGGACACTATGTTTCATGCCGTAGGTACAGGTACTCTAGCTAGTAGACCACCCCAGTAGGAGCACAGGACATCCAGCTGCTATTGGTGAGCTCCAAGTTGATTTGGAGCTTTTCGAGCCTGTTATATATTTTGGTATTGTGTAGTATTTATGAGCAAGGCGGGGGTTTGTTCCGACCTTAACTATGTGTCCAGGTGTCTTTTAGAGGCTTTGCAGACTATGTGAAAAGTGTGGTGGTATTGTGTTCTTTTAACGTTGTGGCCCCAACGGCAAAGTCTTGTATATGTAGGTTTGGACTTACTTACGTGGTTTGTTTTATCAATGCATCTTATCCATACTAGCAAAAGCTTTGAATGCCATAATTATATGCATGAAAAGTACATGGTTAAGATTTGGTTCTCCCAAAATGGGTGCCTTTCCGCCTCAATGAAATTTGAGGCGTGACAAAAATAATAGTGAAAAGTCATTTAAAGGTCATATTTATGCAGTTTTAAATAGTTAAAGGTCATATTTGTGCACTGTCAAAGTTTAAGGTCATATTTATGTATTATGCCCTTAGATTTTAAGCTGGATGCGTCCAGTTTTGCGTGTTGAACACACGTTTTTCCACGTAGGATTAGAGGTTATATTTGTGCAGTTTTGAATAGTTAAAGGTCATATTTGTGTACTGTTAAAGTTTAAGGTCAACGTTATAATTTGGTGTCAAGTTTAAGGTCATTTTTATGTATTAACTCAATAAAATATCAAAATATTTATGACAATCATCATTAATGTCCTGCATACAATAAATTTCAAGTACGAATATATAATTTAAAGGGAAAAAAATTGTATTTAAATAGTGCACATTAATTATTTAACAACTTTACGAGGAAACGACAATTAATGTTTTTTTTATATTTGTGCTCTTTCTAATTTTACATACTTTTGTTTATAATAGCTAAATGAGATTTGAACTTCAAATGCCAGAATACATGTATGACAACACCTTTCTATGGCAACTATGAAATTTTCAGACATATATATATATATATATATATATATATATATATATATATATATATATATATATTGTCTTATTTATAAGAGGCAATTTAGCAGCTGAAACAGGCAGGAGGTCGACATACCTGCTTCAGCTGCTTCAATTGTGATTTTACGATATCACCTCTAATTAATTATTATAAGTCATTTATATATTAGAAAATTAATAATATTTAATAAAAAATAAAATAGACATTTATGACGTGTCTGCTTTAGCTGCTTTAATCGTAATTTTACTATAGCACCCCTAATTAATTATTATATCCCTAATTAAATATTATAAGTCATTTACATAATAACAAATTAATAATATTTAATTAGAAAAAATAAAATAGTTATTTATGACATGTTTTCTTCAGCTGCTTCAACCATAATTTTACTGTATCACCCTTAATTAATTATTATAATTCATCTAAGCATTAAAAATTTAATAATATTTAATAAAAAGGTAAAATAGACATAAACTGAAAATTAACTCTTGATGTTTTAAATTAACTTAACAACTTATATGAGACCTTCTTAAATTTTTTTCACAGGTACTTTTCTAAAGTAATTTTGATAAAGGGAGTTCATCAGCAGAAGCCGGAAGCAGATCGACATGCCTGTTTCAGCTGCTTCAATCGCAATTTTGCTATATTGCAGCTAATTAATTATTATAAGTCATCTACATGTTAGAAAATTAATAATATTTAATACAAACAAGTAAAATAAATACTTTTGGCATGTTTGATTTAACTACTTCGATCGTGATTTTATTAGATCACCCATAATTAATTATTATAAGTTATCTAAGTATTTAAAAAATTAATAATACTTAATAAAAAATAGATATAAAATGATAATCTTACTATGCCACTTCTAATTAGTAGAATGGACGAAAAATTATTATAAATCATAACAATTTACAACTTAAATTATTTTTAAAATATAATTGACTATCAATGCTACAAAAGACTGAACAAGGAGAGTAACATATATTATTTAATAAAAAGTACTAAAAATTACAATGGTTAACAACTTAAAATATCTAAGAACATATTAAAAATATGATTAATTATCTAAATTTTATTCGTGGCACATAATTGAAGCGAAAAAATAATTTATATTGGGCCGTGCTAGTATATATCTACAATATATTAAAAGTGTGAAGACCTTTATAAAAGTGATTTGAAATTTTTACCCTTCATTAAAAGACTCTTCTTTAGATAAAATTTCCTTTTCACTACTTTTTAATTTATTATTTAATTATTTTTTATTATATTAATTAGACTTCCTAAAATATATGAGACTCCTAAAATATACGGTAGAAAAATTAATTAATATTTTCTTTTCTACTAGACTTCCTAAAATACATGTGACTCCTAAAATATATGATAGAAGATTTAACCTAAAATATATGGTAGTAGAATTAATTAATATTTTTCTTTCTACTGTTCAATTAGAAAAATACTCCTAAAATAGGGCTCTATTAAGGAAATACTTCTATAAATATTGAGATGTCATTAAACTAGAGAACAAACCAGTTTGCCTATTGGGATAATATGATTGATGCTCATCTAACTTGATTCGATTGCCTGTCTAGATTGGTGGATGCTTGATTTTCTAACCCTCGATTTCTTCACTGCTTTTGTCAGCATAATAGAATTCAACATGTGTGTATATATATATTTTCTTTGTTTTCATTCAAAATCATTCTTTAGGGTAGGGGTGGACATGGTATGATATGGTACGGTATTTGAAACTTCCGTACGGTAATTTCGATATTCGTTTTTTAAAAATATTATACCATTACCATACCATATTAATTAGGTATGGTTCGATATTTTGACGTTTGGTTTCGCCATTTTACGGTATGGTAATCGGTAACCATAGTTTGTTTAACTTTGACAATATATACTCGTATACTAGAGTATTATTACTTCGACTTTTCAAAAGCATGTCTTAATTGTATTATAAAAATGCATTACACATGTAGAAATATTGTAAAAGAAGTACAAATAATTTCTTTTATTAGTCAATTACACCAAAAAGATATTTCAATAGAGATAGAGTAGCGAAAGTTTCAAAGTCTAAAATTTTTTATACTAATACTAAGTTTTTTTTTTTGTATATATATATATATATATATA
>NC_061113.1:148329427-148362126 GCF_002878395.1 Capsicum annuum
TATACCATACCAAATACCATAATACCAAAAACTACGGTATCAAAAATTTCGGTTCGGTATGGTAATTCGGTATATACCATACCATGCCCACCCCTACTTTAGGGTCAAAATTTTTGCTCGGACAAGAATTAGTTGGATCAAAATCGAAGCTTTGTGATCACCATTATATTTTTTTTATAGTTTACAGGTCGTAAATGAATGTCGGTTGACTTTGAAATTTTTTTTGTGTAAAGGTTAGATTTAATTGTATTATTTTGATATCTTTATTATCTTATTATTTTATTTTAATTTACAGATGCTAGATAAATGTGGGTCGACTTTGAAAATTTTTTTTTTAGATAAAGGTTAGGTTTAATTGTACTATCGTAATATCTCTATTAGTTTGTTATTTTATGATAGTTTACAGTTCATAGATAAAACTCGATCGGCTTTGAGAAATTTTTTTGTGTAAAATTTAAGTTTAATTATATTATTTTTATATCATTTTTATCGTATTATTTTGTTGCAGTTTACATGTGATAGATAAATGTTGGTCAGCTTTGAGGATTTTTTTTATGTAAAGGTTATGTTTAGTTGTATTATTTTGATATCCCTATTATCGTATTATTTTGTTATTGTTTACAGGTGGTAGATGAGTGTCAGACGACTTTGAGAATATTTTTGTGCGTAAAGATTAAATTTAATTGTATTATTTTGATGTCTCTAACATTGTATTGTTTTGTTGCAATTTACAAATGGTAGATGAATGTCGATCGAGTTTTAAAAATATTTTTAGTAAAGATTAGGTTTAATAAATGAGTTTAGGTTCTGTGCACCATTAGTGCATAAAATATTCTACATCATCAGTTAACTTGACCTGCTATTGCACGTTACCCAATTATTTATATAAAAATTAAAAAAAGAAAAAATTAGATAACCTGCAATAGCAAGTCAAGTTACCTGATAGTGTAGAATATTTTGTACACTGACAATGCATAAAACTTAAATTCTTAATAAATAAATTCTTCATCTTTACATACTAAAAAGATATTAAATTGAATAATTATATTCATCTTTATTATTTAAACAAATATCCCATTTAATGTAATGTTTGAACTCATTAAAGTGAGGTACACACGCAAGACGCGTACACCTAAACTAGTATATGTATAAGTCTTTTTTTTTGATTTCCTATCAGGTGCTCGGTGCCCGCATTGGAGCCCCGACTAATCCGGATCGCGCGTTGCAGGGCCCATTAAGGTGGCAGCGCTCCTAACAGAGTTTTCTCTATACCCAGAATCGAACCCTCGACCTCCGGTTAAGGGTGGAGCATCCCCATCCACTGCACCACAACCCATGTTGGTAGTATATATATAAGTCACTGCATTGTCAATCAGGTCCGAAGACAGTTTAATTTTAAAAAATTATTTCCTCCTCTATCCAAACTATATATATAGAGTTAACCAAAATTCACAACTAGATTAGGAAAGTAAATTCTCACTAATTCAATTCTTAAAAAGTGCCAAACAAAGTAATGATAGAAGAATTTTCAACTATGGATTGACGTGCTGACTAAAATGATATCGTGCTCAAATGTTGTAAAGCAACTTAGGTGGTAGAAAAGAAATCCGATAGAATTCATGTGAATCATTTCTTAGTAAATACTGGGGATCGATAAGATATGATAATGACAGACCTAGTTATCATCAATATGATTGGATAGCATTATCACACCTACCATGTTTGATTTAACTCGATCGATAATGCATCCATTTGAGAGTAGGGGCGTTCAAGCAAAATTGAAAATCAAATCGAATTGATCACAATAATAAATTTGGTGTAGTTTTACAAGTAGGCTTAAAGAAGGAGGTATGTATGCAACTTTATCCCTATCTTGTAAAGATAGCGAGGTTATTTTTAATAAATCTCCCGCTTAAATAAAGCATATCAAAAATAGATTTATTTTTCATCATATATGATTTTGTATAAAAAAAAACAGAGACAGTATTTGATTTTGTTTGATAGTTATCAGAAAAAGTCAAATTGAACCAAATATATTTTTTCTCAAGATTATCAATGTGGGTGTACTATTTCAAATTTCATGCTTGGTTAGACAAGATTTTTTAATTACTATTTTAAATTTTATGTTCGGTTAGACAAGATTTTTTAAAACATATTTTTTAGGAAAATAAGTTTCTTAAAAATTATGAAAATGACTTCTCTATTAAAAGTAGGAAAAACAAATTTCATAAATGACATTTCATATTAAATGTGTCTTCTCATTCACTAATAAATCTCATCGCCACCCATTCTCTTGGAGTTTTGGCCCAATACCCACTTTTAAAATATAATGTTACATTTAGACCTAAGTTTGAAAAAATAGTGTTTGAATACAATTTATGATATCATCTATTTGACTTTCTAAACTATTCAAAACTAGGACACAATTTTTAAATTATACTTTAAGTCTCCCACTCCATCCAACAAATATATGATTTTTTCCCTCTATTTCAAATTTTTAATTTAAAAATTTGTCCTAGAAGCCATCAAAAAAATTGCCGTTTTTTCAACTACTTTTTTTGATTCCGGCAAAATCTTTCTCCTCACAATTGAAAATCTCCATTCTTGCTTATTGCCTTCATTTTTTTTTAAATCTGTAAAATATTTTTTTTTCTATTTTACTAGCTTGAAAATCTTTCAAAATCACTCAATAACTCGTTATTAGATAGATTACAGTAGTTTAGAAGCACTATAAATTTCTTTTTGCGTTTTAGTAACTAGGATAACATTGATAAGAACCTGATTTAGTTCATTCACATTTTTGTATGAATTTCTTACCAGTCATCGATCATTCATCGCCCTATTATAGATCGAGACCTTAATCCAAGATCTATCAATGTAGTATATAATGACAATAGTAGAATTATTATTGTTTGTGGTGATTATATGGGAGTATGAGAGGAGACTACGAAATATTGCAAATGAAAATCTTCTGGTAAGGTAACAGTGGCCATTGCATTGCATCGTAATGGTGCATACAATGACATAACTGCAAGCTTAATTGAGACCAAAAAATTAGCTTGCGATCCAAGCAACTTGGTGATTAACTATGTAATGACTAAGAGTTGAAAAATACATCTCACATTCGTAAAGAATGATGGACAGGTGGCTATGTACATGTTGGATGTTGTTGTCAATGGCTCTAGGTCTATATTGAGGATAAACATCATCGCAAGGTCTTTGGACTCTAGTAGAACTAATGAATTCAACCCAACTCCCACCACTACATCCAGCAATCGACGACGATAATTCAGTTGAAAGTGAGAGCCTAGATGCTCATTCAATGAATATGGATTATCATCCAATGGATATGAAAGATTATCCAACGGATGTAGAAAATCTTGAATGTTTTCAAGAAGAGTGCGAAGAATGTGGATCGAATCACAATCTAGTCATTATTTTTTTAATGGAACTAATTTCTGCAAAGAACAAACATCAATAGCAAGAAAGAGCTGAAAATGTATTAGATGAAGCGGCAGTGAGGAAGTCTTTTGATTTTGATACATTAAAGAGTTGTATTAACTAATTTAAGGTGAAATATGTATGAATGTCCTAGTTATGCCTGAATGTAGCGGTTTAGAAAGTATGAATGTTCGATCAAATTTTGCATCTACAACTACGATGGTGATCACAGTTGCGATGTAAAACATGTCATGAAAAGCCATAAAAAAGTCTTGAATTTTGAATGCAACAGTTGATTTTTATAATAATTAATTTTGCAAATTAATTAAAAGTCTCTCCTTTTATATTTTTGAATTTTGCAAATTTGTTAGAAGATGAATGCAACAGTTGATTATTTTAATAATTAATTAATGAAAGATATCTATCTATCCATCCATCCATCCATCCATCCATCCACTATAATAAAAAAGTCTATTTAAGACCAACATTCAGGGACGGTTAATAATTTCGTCTCTAAAAGTATATTTATTGGGATGAGATTATATTTCAGTCCTTAATTGTGCATTTTATTGTGAAGGTATAAAATTCGTGTTAGAGTTTTTGCCCTGATTTTCTTACTAAATTTAAGTTTTATTTTTCTTAGAAGGAAAATAAAAGTAATATCATAATTACTTTTACTTTTCCTAAAAGAAAAATATAAAACTTTTCCATATTTGGCTAACCTCTTTCTTGGAGGAAACATTTCGGACATCTATAAATAGAAGACCCCTTCTCATACCATAACACAATAACATCCACAATGTAGTCATTAAAGAGACTTGTTTAGGGGGAGATTTCTCCCAGTAGATTTTATGTTTTCTGATATTAGTTTTCAATGTAGGTCGTTTGATATTTAATAATATGTTTTTAGTATATTTTTGTGTCATATGATTTATCATCTTAATAGTTTGCAAACTTTAAGCTTCCTCATGACGCCCTCTCGATTTCGAACCCAACAAGTGGCATCAAAGCTTACGGTTCAAAGGTCCAATGGTGTGGTGAGACAAAATTAGATAGGTTCAAAGTGATTTCAAAATCAAGCTGCAACCAGTTTGGCGATAATGACGATTTTGTTTAGCTACATGTGGAGAAGAAATTTTAAACATTTTTCAACATTTCTGTTGGTGTATCTTTAAAAATTAAAAAAATAATTAATTTTAATCCATTTTTAACCATAATATTTTAAACTTTATTTTTAACCATGGCAAGCAGCAGTGATGAAGATTCTATGAAAGAACGAAGAACATGCACGCGAAGAAGGTGAATCAAATTATGTCAAGAAAATCAAGCCAAAAGGAGAGATTTGTTAGGGTTTTTTTCCTGATTTTCTTACTAAATTTTAAGTTTTATTTTTCTTAAAAGGAAAATAAAAGTAATACTATAATTACTTTTACTTTTCCTGAAAGGAAAATATAAAACTCTTTCATATTTGGCTAACCTCTTTTTTGGAGAAAAGATTTTGGACATCTATAAATAGAAGACCCCTTCTCATACCATAACACAATAGCATCCGCAATGTAGTTATTAAAGGGTTTTGTTTAGGGGGAGATTTCTCTGAATAGATTTTATGTTTTTCCAATATTAGTTTTCAATGTAGGGCGTTTGACCAACCATATTCAATAATATGTTTTTAGTGTATTTTTGTGTCATCTGATTTATTATCTTAATGGTTTGAAAATTTTAAGCTTCCACATGATGCCCTCTAGATTTCCAACCCAACAATCTGGTCCTACAAAAATTATTAACTGGTCCCTATTAATAATTTAGAGCCTTCAGAAAAGTACCGCCAAATTAGTTGAATAAATTTTTTAATAAAAATGCTAATTAATAAAACATAAGGCATCAAAAAGTAAAAAATCTCTGTATTCTCTAAAAAATATTGCAGGTCATTCACTTTTCCCTAATTTTGCTCCAACAATATCTATTTTCCATCCTTTTTTCTTACTGAGACGCTCAATTTTGTTTTTGCTCTAATCTTTCTATTTTCCATCTCAGCTTTCATAACAACTGAGGTATGATTTTTCATCCATTGATTTATTTGTTTGGTTCATGTTCATCCATGATTTTAGTAAGAGAGTTTTTCGACTGGAGATTATTAGTTGTTTATAGGATTCTTAGCACATCCATGTAGTTTATGCTTTTAAGGCTATCCTAGTCACTTTAATTCAGATGACTGGAGATTATTAGTTGTTTATAGGATTCTTAGCACATCCATGTAGTTTATTCTTTTAAGGTTATTCTAGTCACTTTAATTCAGATTGCTTTTAGATTTTGTATTTTTGTAGAATTGCAGTGAATTTGGATGCGTTGATTTGGTTTTTTTCAACTTCAAACAATATGTTTCTTGTGAAATTCCTTCTCGTTCTCTGTTTTTGTTGGAGAATATATTAGTTGTTGAATTCTTTCAAGCCGAGTATTATTACTTATTGGGTTGAAATTTACAACTAAAATTCAAAACTTTCTAAAGTGTCTTCAAGTTTGTATTATTATGGGCCATTTAAATCAATGTGAAGTTGCAGGATTAGGATTAATTTAGTGAAAAGTGATAATTTGCTATTGTGTTTTTGCTCTTTTTGTGAAGTCAATTGCGTTTACTTTTTATTCGATCCAAATTTGACAAAGCTAACTTTTATGTTAGTAAGTAAGTAATGGCATATGAAAAAATTATGAACAAAAGATTATCTTCGTATAAATACGGAACTCATCGTTAATTAAAGGGTCCTCACCTTACACAAAATTTCACCAGAAATACTAGGTTCGTATGAATAGGATTAATACTAATATTCTCTACTATACTTTTTATTAAAGGGTTTATTGTAATGATGGTTACTTTGCCTAAAAGTGAAGTTTCCAACAACGGAGGGAAAGAAAATATATAGTGTCATATATATTGCTTGAAGAGCCTTGAGCTCTGTTTCTGTAATTGAATCGTTATTTCCTTGTCTACTTATAATTTTTGTGCGTCTTAATCAACCTCGTACTAGCTGTTCTTTTTCTGTTACTAGAATCAAACAACTTTTCTCATACGTCTGTTGGAACAATATGCTGTAAATCACAACTCAAATTGATTATTGTGCCCTTGGAAGTCAGTTTTACTGTTTCTCTTGAGATCATTTTCATTGATGGAAGAAAATCAAATTTAAAGAAGGGATGTGTATTCTAGTTTTTTTTTTGAAAAGAAGGGATGTACAATTGTAGAATTAGCTTCATATTGCCAAATGTTAAAATAATTTAAAAAATCCAAAATCTAGATTAAATCCTTTCATGAGTACCATATAAACAAGTATATCAAAGTTCTGCCCTTAAGTTATCCTTGAAAATTTATGGTGAAGCTCAGTTGAGATTACTCTTTTATTGCGTTTTGTTTTCTCTCCTAGGTATTGGAGAGGTGATATAAGTTGATTTTGTGGCTAAGTGAAATTATTATCTTACATCAAACTTCTCTGTCTATGAAATAAACCTTCTTTTTTCACTTGAAGTGCATTTTGCCTATTACAGCATTTGACGAATTTATTTTGCAAGCAAAATTGGTGTTGGTGCTTTTTTTGGGGTGGTGGTGGTGGTGGTGGTTGATTTGTTTGTGGCTTTGTGATATGAGGACTACTTGAGACATTAAGTAATTTAACTGCAATATGGTAGGGCAGGGCCCTGGATCCTGTCCATAGCGGAGCTTTAGTGCACTGGTCTGCCCTTTAACTGCAATGTGGACACTGACATATAAGTGCCAGTATACAAGTGCAACCAGTTTTATCCACTTTGTTATTTGTGCATTGACTTACTTTTTTTTCAGGTTAAAGTAGGAACAGAATTGTCACACTCTAGAGATAAGATAATTTTATCTTGATAAGATTGAGATATGAGGGGATAGTTATGCCATTATTTTATATTTTATGGTACTATAGAGGAGCAATGTGTGTAGGAAAAATTAAATGTATTACTGTAACTAGTGCAACCAAAGATGACTTTTGGGCTTGAAAAACAAAGTTTCTTAAACTGTTACAAGATGCCTCTGCTGTCATGAGTGAAATCTTTTGCCACAAGTTTTGATATTTGTTAGATGGGAAAAGGTGCATCCGTGGTTTGATTTATCTACTATTACCATATATTTGCTTAGAGTAATGCATGATTCACAATGAACCAAGAATATTTCTTCTAAAAGAAAAAATATTTTAGTTTTTTGAGGATTGACATTTGTGCACATTTTGTGGACCATCATGGTTTACTTTGGAGATCTTTCAAGCTTTCTGTTGATGTCTTTAATCTTTAGGAGGTAGTAGAGAAGAAAATGATAATATATCATACAGAAGCTGAGAAATTGTATCAGATGCTCTTCGCTGGCTTATGACCTTCTTGTCTTGTCACGTCTTCCCTTCCAGAGAAATGATCTCTTTTTCCTTTTCCACCTTTATGCTTAAGTCAACAGTTTTTAACAATCTAATTTAAAAAAAACTGTCTTTTTTTTTCTACCCAAAAGAAATAAGCTTGTAAAACTTTAACATTACATAGTTGACAAGAACCTATCTACATGCGAATAGGTTTGACTTAACCATCTGTTCATCTCCATGAAATAAGGGGAGGTTGCGCGGAGAGCTTTTTTCCTGAGACAAAAAAAGAAAAATGATCTCTCTCTCTCTCTCTCTCTCTCTCTCTCTTTTCCATAAGTAAGCTATTTTCTTTAGAGGTGGGCATAAATATCAAACCGAACTAATTTGGTTATTTAGTTTCGATTCAATTTCAATATTTTCTCTTTGAAAGTTCGATTTTTTAATTTGGCGTAAGGGTCGCGATTCTTTCTTTGGTAAACGGAAGAACCACACTTTTATTAAATGAGATTTTGAAGAAAATTACACTTGTATAATTTTAAGAGACAATTTTATAGAAAATGTCTCCTGGGGTATAAATTTACGAACATTGAACGATAATTATGCAGTAATGGATCTTAACATTTGTAATGGATCAACATTATCTTTTCCTTGTCATTACTCCTCTTTTCAAGTAAGTAACAATATCTAGACGGGTTCCTACCATTTGAAACCGCCTAGACAACTATTATAATAAAGATAATGCAATGCATGCCATGGATGATTAGTTCAATTCAACAATCACACTTCCCCTACTTCGACAATCAGCCAGGGTTTGCACAAACCTAGCTATGGGTTTTAGCCTCTCATGATTGTGAAGAAATCAATAACATTCATATTGAAAAGCAAAGATGAAATCACAATAATAAGATAAAAGAAAATCTACAATCGTGAACTGAATAATCAATCAAAGTCAATAAAATAAAATCCCAAGATCAAAGGTGGATCTTGAAATCAAAATATGTTTCTAAGTATTAAAAGTGCGGAACCTCTACTTAAAAGTACATCAGGGACATTTATAGTATAAGAAAAAATAATCCTAAAAACAAATTCCGGATGAAATAGGATTGGTGGCCACATGTGGTCCGCACCTATAGTTTGGGCATGGGCGCAGGTTGTACCTGCGGTCTGCTCCGAGAGCAGGTAGGGACCGCAGGTATTGGATGGAAAAAAATTCTTGCAAGTCAGCTCTTGATATTTTGGACTTCTAGTACCCGCTTTGTGTACCTGCGGTCCGTAGTCTTACCTGTGGTCTGTGGGTTACTTAGTAGGTTCTAGGAGTCAGTTTTTCAGCTCTTCTTCAATTCTCGAACATGCTTTAAGCATGATCATGTCAAAAAACATCCCGATCATCCATAATCAATCCAAAAGTAGCTAAAACTACTCCTTTTCACCATTTTCACAAACTTATCATCCAAAATATGGTTTTCTGCAAAACATACCCAAAATGGATCATATCTAACAAAAAGGCCTCAGAAACGTGTAATTTTCCTTATTTTAAGCATCAAAAGGCTATATTTCTATAGTATATCAACACTCTCAACTTAGAATGTTTGAGGCAACAAAAACACAACAAAACTAAAATGACGCTTAACTAAGAGAATTTTAAGATATTCAAGATAGTCAGTCATCACATTAAGTTCAAATCATAACATCCCTTTATATAACTCTTTTCAAAACCAACTATGTTTGAACATGATGCAAAACAAGGTGACACAAGGGGTTCAAGGTATGACAATTATATTAGCAACAGAAAACCTGTGATATGTACAAATTACACTACCCAAAACAAGAAAATAGTTGGTATCATGACTCAAGTGCCCTCATAGCAAGAATGTCCCACTTACTCATATAAAGTCATGCATGTCAATGCAGGGACGGTCAAGAGACACTCACACTTAATAAAGAAGTTTCAATCAATGCATGTCAAATACCATAAGCTTGCCCTTATTTTCTTTATTTTAGCATTCAGAGAGTCATGTCAAGATCACTATAGGACTTTTCTCGGCTTGTAATGTAGGCTTGGGGGCTGGTGTGATAGATATGGACATTTAAAGTGAATCAGCCTCCTTGGAACTACACTAACTTTGGGGTCTCACTTACTAGCCAATTTTTTTTATGCCACCCTTATTTCTCCCTTTTGTTCTTTATGCATATTCAGGATGGAAGTGGTTTGCTATTCTTTCATTTCTTGTTCACTTTTTCACAGTTTGTTTCTTTTTTTTCTTTTTTTTTTCTTTTCCTTTGTAACCACACCCAAGCCTACTTTCTTTTTTCTCATATTTTACCCTTCTTCATACTCATTTTACACTACGCACCCCTATGATAACCACCCTCAACTTAGGTTTTTTGCTTGTGTTGAGGTGTATACTGTCCAAGGAGGAACAGGGACAAGACAGGTAAATTGTAACACAAATAAGAAGGTGAATGGTTAAAACAAGAAAAATAGGCTTACAAGGCTCAAAGTAGTATTAAGGGGTACTATTCCATAATTTAGGCTCAAAATGGACTAAAATAAAAAATGGCCTATGATCCTTTCCTATCCGACTATTCTTCAACCTAGGCAAAACTAACCAGAAAAGTTCTGAATTTAGCATACAAAGGGAACTAGGTAGTATCTCACACTCAGATAGCACAGAGTCAATATCACCAACTACAAACCTATCCAGTTCATGCAATTATCAGTAAATAGTTATCAAGCCCCTAATACTAATGCCATAACAAAATCCATAGAGTTCACACATATGTACATCAACCCAGTTCTCAAACACAAAATTTTGGAGGGGTATAAAAAATTAGTCAAAATCTAAATACTGCTCTAAATACTAAAAATCTCCCGATTACACAAAACATCACAAAACAGAATACAATATACCTAAACATGCCGGCTCTACTAGGAACAAAACTCTAGAGAAAATAGGCACAATGACAAAAGCCCCAAGAGGACATCAAGACCCATAAGCAGCCCACCCCCAACTGAAACTCATGCATTGTCCCCAATGCATTAAACCAAAATAAGAGAGTTAGGAATATACCTGTGGCAGCATAGGTCCGATATTAAACATGCAATACGAATACAAACAACAAAATATCTTGGGATGCCTCCCAGGAAACACCTAATTTATTATCGTGATACTACTCAGCTCTCTTGACTACTCAGACTTCGTCAAGGTCAATGTCAACACAAATTCTAACTTCGTCTAGATTTCCCATGTAATGTTTGACACGCTATCCGTTTACTTTAAATAGGATATCACCATTACGCTTTACCTCAATAGCACCATATGGGAACACCTTAACCACAGTGAATGGCCCGGTCCATCTTAACCTCAGCTTGCTAGGAAATAAGCGTAATTTTGAATTGTATAACAAGACCAAATCACTAGGTTTGAACAATCTCTTCATGATCTTTTTATCATGGTTCAAATTCATTCTCTCTTTGTATATGGCCAAGATCTCATAAGCATCGAGTTGAAGTTCATCCAACTTATTTACCTTGCTCAACCTTAAATTTGCTACATCCCACCATTCAAAATTAAGCCTTTTTAATGCCTAAAGTGCTTTATGCTCCAGCTCAACCGATAAGTGACATGCTTTTCCATATACAAGCTGATATGGAGAGACACCTATGGGAGTTTTATAAGCTATCCAATAGGCCTACAATGCATCATCTAGCTTTTTAGCCCAGTCAGCCTTACACCATATCTATCAAGCAGGGCCTTGAACAATTAATTATAGAAATTAGACCCACCATCACTAATAATTACAGGTGGAGTGCCAAATCTGGAAAAGATGTTTCTCTTTAGAAAAATAGTGACAATTCTTCCTTCATTGCTCAAAAGTGCAACTACCTCCACCCATTTTGATACATAGTCAACCTCTACCAGAATATACCTTATACCATAGGAGCTTACAAACAGACCCATGAAATCAATTCCTAACATATTAAATAGCTCCAACTCCTAGATAGGTATCATGGGGAGTTTACGATGTTGAGAAATATTACCTTGACGCTAACATTGGTCACTGGCCTGTGCAAAATCATGGGCATCCTTGTTGATTATAGGATAATAAAACCCACATTGTAAGATGTTATAGGTTGTTCATGTACCATTATAATGACCCCTAACTGGTAATGAATGACAGGTATCTAGAATGCTCATCATCTCAGCCTCTGGAATACATCTTTAAATTACTCCATCGGCACAAACCCTAAACTATCGCTCATCCTAGAAGAATTGCCTTACCTCATGCATAAATCATCGATGCTGTTGGAAGGATAAATATTTTGGAATGAGATCACTTGCCAAGTAGTTGGCAAAATTAACAAACCAGGGAATCAGGTCATGAGATACCGCTAGACACACTCATCTAGAAAATAATCATCTATCTCAAGATCATCCCCTAATTTCTGGATTGTCTCCTCCTCAAGTTTGGATAAGTGGTCCGCAACTTGATTCTCTTTTCCTTTTCAGTACTTGACCTCAAAATCAAACTTTTGCAACAAGAGTACCCAATAAATCAATCGAGGTTTGTCATATTTCTTTGTTATCAAGTACCTCAAGGCTGCATGGTCCATGTAAACTATTACCTTGGTCCCAATCAAGTATGATCAAAACTTCTCAAAAGTGAAAACCACCGTGAGTAGCTCCTACTCTATAACAGTGTAATTTTTCTGTGCGGGGTTTAGAGATTTGCTTGCATAATAGATGGGATGCAATATCTTCACATCGTATCCCAAATCCTCTTTATCATGAATATATAACTGAACAAACTAACATGCTTAGATCACTTATGGTCGACTTCTGGTCTGATCTTTATCAAGTATTGCTCGTCGGTCTACTGTGTGTTTCTCAACACCATTCTAAACTTTGTCTTAAATGAGGTTGTCCCTCCTTGGTTCTGGCATTCTACTATATGATTTTAGGACCTTTTTTGTAGGCAGTGGGAGTAAGGGATTTCCTCTACTCCATGTGCTAGGAATACACCAACATATGCCCAACTAAGAACAAAAATAAAAACCCAACGACTACAACATCTTTAATCCATAAATCAATACTATTCTCTCCGATAATTGCGCTAATTTTCTTGATGATTGCCAAGCAATACCTTCTTTCAGATGATGATACAGTCCCTTTTAAGATATGGTAGCCTAACTAAGGTTGGGGTTGAATCGTAAGGAAATACGTGGAATTATAGTTATCAGCAGCTGTAGTCTACAGAAAGTACTGGAAAGTAAATGGGGGGATTTGTCTGTAGTAGTCTTGAGCAAGTAACAATATTAACTCTAGTTGAAATTAGTTATAGGTGAACACTAGGATTGTATTCCCCCTGGCATCTCAACTTCATAAGGTTGTCATGTACTGTTGAAACAATCCAATACCTTGCTTGCAGAATTTATAAGTTATGTACCTCCTACAACGTTTTGGACGAGTAGGAGGATCTCACCCTTTACCTTTTGAGTTTCAGGATGTCACATTAATAACTCTTGTATTGATCCTAGTTAACTATTACCTTTTAAGTCTCTAGTTATTAGAAGAAAGCTAACAGTCATTCACTAGATTCTATTGTACTATAATGGATTGACAATTAACTCCTAAATTACTGTTGTCATTATCTTTTCCTAGTCACTACTTCTCTTTTGGAGTAAGTATCAATATCTAGGTGGGATCCTAACATTTGCAACCGCTAAGACAACTATTATAATAAAGATAACATAATGCATACCATGGGTATGGTTCAATTCAACAATCACAGTTTCCCTACTTTATTAATCAGCTAGGGTTTGTACAACCCTAGCTATGGGTTTTAACCTCTCAATAACATTAATATTGGAAAGCAAAGATGAAATCACAATGATAAGATGAAAAAAAACCAACAACCATAAATTTAATAATCAATCAAACTCAATACAACAAAATCCCAAGATCAAAGTTGGATCTTAAAATGAAAATATATTTCTAAGTGTTGAAAGTGTGGAACCTTTAATAAAAAATATATAAGGGGTATTTATAGTACAAGAGAAAACCCTAAAAATAAAGATCAAATAAAATAATAAAAAAATAAGGTTAGTGGCCATATGTGGTCTGCACCTGTGGTTTAGGCATGGGTGCAGGTTGTACTTGCGGTCTGCTCTAGGTGCAGGTAGGGACCACAGGTACCGGATGAGAAAAATTCCTATAAGTTAACTCTCAAGATTTTGGAATTCTAGTACTTGCTTTGTGTACCTATGGTTCGTAGGTCCTACTTGCAGTCTGTGGGTCATTTAGTAGGTGCCAGGAGTCAATTTTTTAGGTTTTCTTTAATTCTCGAACATGCTTTGATTATAATCAAACCGAAAAACATCCCAATCATCCTTAATCAATCCAAAAGTAGCCAAAAACACCCTTTTTACCATTTTCATGAAATTATCTTCCAAAATATGGTTTTCTATAAAAAAAATACCCAAAACATGGTTTTCAGAAACCTGCATATTTTTATTTTTTAAGCATCAAAAGTTCTATATTTCTATAGCACATTAGATCTTTAAGGTTTTTTGAATAAGTTGGAAATTTTTTTTGGGTTATGCATGCCACTAATATGGAGGGTGTGGAATTTATTGCCTACTAATTGAAAGATGTAGCATACCAATGGTATGAGGAAATAGAACAGTCTAGGGGTGATGATGCTGAGTTATCCCTATGGGATGATTTCTCTACTATATTCTTGGTCTGCTTTTTATCTCAGGAGTTGAGAGAGGCTAAGGCAGAAGAGTTTGTTAACCTGAAGCAAGGCAAGAAGTCAGTCAAGAAGTATGCTTTGATATTTTACCAGTTGTCTCGATATGCTCTATAGTTGGTTTCTACCATGAGGGCTAGAATAAGAAAGTTCACTTTTGGATTGTCCCAAGACTTAGTTTTAGAGCGTAAAGCTGCCTTGTTGAATAAGGACATGAATTTATCCAGGTGGGTTATATAAACATAGTAGGTTGAGGAAGAAAAGAGGAAGCATGTGGAGATAGGGGAAGGATATAGCTAGAAGTCTATATTTTCTGAGCGGGTGGCAGCCAACAATAGAGTGGCAGTAATAGTGGAAAGTGGTCTAAAAAAGTGGGCAATTCCAGATCTTACTCGACGGCAAGTGCTCCCTACCCAAAGTCATCAGGTGATAGACATTTTCATGATGGCGACAATTATAGGGAACAGGGTGTCCAATCTCAGAATAGTGGGGCCCAATCAGCTCCATCCTATCCTCCTTACAAATTTTATAGTCGATCGCATTGGGGCTACTGTGATGAAAGAAAGGACAAGTGCTTTAACTGTGGTTATCTAGGGAACATGCTTAGAAACTATTCAATTATTAAGGTTGCTTTTAGGGAAAACAAGGTTCCAATTGCCTTTTCATCAGCTCTGGTACCAAAAGGTGCATCATTTAGCTCTGGCACTGGTCAGAACCGACTCTATTCTCTTACTACCCATCAAGAGTCTAAGGCATCACGTGATGTCATTACTGGTATATTGAAACTCTTTTCCCATGATGTGTACTACTTACTTGATCCGAGGTCCACTCTTTCTTATGTGATCCCAGCGTGATTGTGGATTTTTATTTTGGTCTTGAGTATATTTTGAACCTTTTTTCTATTTATACCCTGTGGGTAACACTGTGGTTTCCAGGAGAGTCTATAGGGGTTGTGTGGTATCTATGGGTGGTCGGGAGACTTTGGTGAATCTGTTTGAGTTAGACATGGTTGATTTTGATGTCATCTTGGGGATGAATTGGTTGCACTCTTGCTATACTTCTCTAAACTGTCAAACCTATAAGGTCATCTTAAAATTCCCTAATGAGCTAGTTATTGAGTGGGAGGGTAGTTCCCTTGCTCCTAAGGGGAGGTTCATATCATATCTTGGTGCTCTACTATTATTCTCCAAGAGGTGTCTCTATCATTTGGTCTAGGTTAAAAATTCTAAATCAAAAGGTCCTTCTTTACATTTTATCCTGGTGGTGAATAAATTTCCTGAGGTCTTTTCGTACGACTTTCCTGGTGTTCCTCCCGATAGGGAGATTGATTTTTGGATAGATCTTGTTCTGGACGCTCATCTTATTTCTATTCTCCCATCTAGAATAGTTTTGGCAGAGTTAAACAAGCTTAAGGAGAAACTAAATGATCTTTTAGACAAGTGTTTCATCCATCCTAGTATGTCTCCATGGGGTGCACCAGTACTGTTCATGCATAAGAAGGATGGTTTCCTTCATATGTGTATTGATTACTGGCAACTGAATAAGATGATGATAAAGAATAAGTTCCTCAGAATTTATTTGATCAGCTTCAAAGTCCTAAGTTTTTCTCCAAGATTGATATTTAATTTGAGTAGCCTTATCTAAAGATTAGGGAGATGGATATTCTTAAGACTGCCTTCCATAACTAATATGGGCATTTTGAGTTTCTGGTTATATCTTTTGGATTGACCAATTCCCCAATGACATTCATGGAGTTGATGAATATAGTCATCAATTTTTGGATTTTTTTTCTCATTGTGTTCATAGACAATATTCTGGTGTACTCCAAAAGTGAGGTGGATAATACCGATCACCTCCACACTGTGTTGCAGACCCTAAAAAATTAGTAGATGTATGCAAAATTTTTGAAATGTGAATTCTGGTTGAACGCTGTCACTTTTTTGGGCTATGTCATTTCTAGTGAAGAGATCGTGGTAGATCTGCAGAAAGTTCTAGTGGTTAAGAAATGGCCTAGAGCTATGACTCCAATTGATATTTGAAGCTTCTTAGGTTTATCTGGTTACTATAGGAGATTTATGGAACTTTTTTTGGCTATAGCTATCTCATTGACTAAGTTAACTCAGTAAAAAGTTAAGTTCTTATGGTCTGATGCTTGTGATGGTAGCTTTGAGTAGCTGAAGGATAAACTGACTTCAGAATCGGTGTTGACTTTGCCTAAAGGCATGGATGGTTTTGTGGTTTATTTTGATGAGTCCCGAGTGGGGCTTTGTTGCGTTTAGATGCAACATGATAAGGTGATAGATTATACCTCAAAATAGTTGAAGATGTATAAGAAAAATTACCCAACTCATGATTTGGAGCTATAGGCTATAGTGTTTGCATTGAAAATCTGGCATCACTATTTGTATAGAGTCCATGTGGATATCTTTTTTCTGATCATAAAAGTCTGCAATATGTGTTTAACTAGAAAGGGCTTAACCTCAGGTAGAGGAGATTGCTTGAGCTGCTAAAGATTATGACATTTGTCTTTACTACCATCTAGGAAAAGCTAACATGGTTGCTAATGCTCTTAGTAGGTTATCCATGGGGAGTCTAGCTCATGTGGATGAGGGAAAGAGAGAATTGGTGAAAGATATTCACTGCTTGGCAAACCTTAGAGTTCGTCTCTTAGACTCTGAGGATGGTGGTATATTTGTTCAGGAGGTGGCGAAGTCATCCCTGGGTACCGAGGTGAAGGAGAAACAAGTGTTATATCCTACCTTGATGAGGATCGAGGGTGATGTAGGTAGGTAGAAAGTAATAACTTTTGAGGTTAGTGGTGGTGGTACCTTGAGGTACCGAGTGATATTATGTGTTCCTAATATGGATAGATTGCGAGAGAGAATCCTGGATAAGGTGCATGAGTCGAGCTATGCTATTTATCCTAGCTTGACAAAAATGTATCATAAGCTTAAAAAAATGTATTGGTGGAACAATATGAAGTTGGATGTGGCTAGTTTTATGGCTAAGTGCATAGTTTGCCAATAAGTGAAAGTTAAGCACTTGAGGCTTAGAGGGTTGTATCAAGAAATTGAGTTGCCTGTGCGAAAGTGGGAAGTGATCAACAAGGATTTTGTTACCAGTCTTCCTCAGTCTTAGAATTAGTTCGATTTAATTTAGGTCTTGTGGATAGGATGACTAAGTCTGCTCACTTTTTTCCAGTGAGGACTAGTTTTTTGGTAGAGGATTAGGGAAGGTTGTACCTTTAAGAGATTGTGAAATTGCATGGGGTAACTGTTTCTATTATCTCAGATCGTGGTATGCAATTTTCATCATAGTTTTAATGGTTATTTCAGAAAGGTTTAGGGACCAAGGTGAGTCTTAGTACTGCTTTCCATCCACAGTCAAATGGGCAAGCAAAAAGTGCTATTCAGACATTGGAAGATATGCTTCGTGCTTGCGTGATTGACTATAGTGGTAGTTGGGTTAAACTTTGCCTCTTATAGAGTTTGCATATAACAATATCTACTACTCTAGCATTGGGATGGCTTTGTTTGAGGCCTTATATGGAGAAGGTATAGGTTTCCTATTGGGTGGTTCGATGTTGGTGAGGCGGACATATTTGGTTCGGATTTCATTCATCAAGCCATGGAGAAGGTGAAGGTGTTTCGAGATAGGCTTAAAGCTGCCAAAATTATCTTGAGGTTGTCCCTATGAAGGGAGTGATGTGGTTTGGGAAGAATAAAAAGCTTAGTCCTCGGTATATTTGTCTGTACTTAGTTTTAAGAAGGGTTGGCAATGTTGCATATGAGTTGGAGTTGCCTTCTAGTTTGAGCTCCATTCACCTCATGTTTCATATTTTTATGTTAAGAAAGTGTGTGGGTGATCCGTCACAAATTGTAACTATCAAGGATATTAGTATTTTGGATATCCTATCTTATGAGAAGGTCCCTGTTGAAATCTTGGATTGGCAGATTTGTTGGTTGTGGACTAAGGACATAGCTTTGATAAAGGTCCTGTAGAGGAACCAACAGGTCAAAGAGGCTACTTGGGAAGCTGAAGAGGACATAAAGTCCAACTATCCATTCTTATTTTCCATTTTGGAAAATCATGCTTTAGGTATGTGTTGTTCTTAATATCATTGTTTTTCTGTCTTTGTGAAAGGTAGATTGTGAAATTCCTTGGTAATTTATTTTGTCTTAAAAGTGAGGGTAGAGATCTTTGGGGGTTTAATTGTTCTAGTCACTCCCTTGTCCCATCATTTGAGTAGAAAAGATCTAAGTGGGGGAGAATTGAAACACCCTGGATTTTGGCCTATGGAAAATTCTTGAACTTTGAGCTTACTATCCTAGTAACAACTCATCCTATGAGTCGTATGGTGTGGGTACGGGTAAGAAGAGCCTAGTTGTTAGGTTTCTAGTAGGTGGTGGTTGGATTTTCAGTCTTGGTAACGACTTGGTGGTATGAATTGTTAGGACGATCCTTAAGCAAATCAGTAAGTTAGTGACTTTACTTGGATCTGAGTACAAGTGGCTTACTAAGAGTCGTGAGGATAGGTTACGAGTGGTACGGTTGAGTCGTATGTTGTCCAGTGTCCAATTCCTTGGATTTTATCTTAGATTCAACTAGATCATATGAGTCTTATGGTACGATCACATGTGGGGTCAAGGAGTTGTATGGTGGACAGTGTATGGGTTTCCAACTCATTATCTTGGTGACAACTTCAGGGTGCGATTCGTATGTTCTGGTCACGAGTCAAAGGTTCAACTCATAACCACCTGTGGTCTTTTTACAATTTTAGTTGGGGGTACTTTAGACATTTCTCACTTAAAACCCTTAAGACCCTATGTCCCTATAACACTTTTTGGTCATTCATTCCACACTTTATAAGATTAACCATCCTCTTTACTTTCTCAAAATTCTCTCAAGCAAAATTGGCTAGTGTTTCTCTAAAGGGGTCATCTAAGGGCTTAAGGATCAACTTCTCTCCTTGAATCTTTGTAATTCAGGCATGTGACTCTTCCCTCATTGCTAGTTTACTAAAGCAGATGTTTAAAGCATTATTCATGAATCATTAGTGGTGGTTTAAAACCAAGGTTGAGGGGTTTGAATACATATCATTGAATATTATCTTCTATGGTTTAAATTGTGATTATACATATTTTAATTTTGGTTTTACATATATGGGTGCATGGGAATGGTGATTTAATTTTGGGGTCATGGTTGAACCCCAAAAATTTAATGAGTTTGGCTTTGATAATGGCATGCCCTTAACTTGGTTATGAAATTGTCAATGAGAATGATATTGTCACAAGTTGAATTGTGTTTTTGAACTAAGGGTTTGGCATAGCCATGATAGTAACTGATGATAGACTTTATAAAGGTTTTTATGGATATAAATTGAATTGAATTGAAAACCTTGTGGGGTACATGGGAATCCCTAAAGTGATTTTAGTAGTGGAGCCAGTGGGGTATGAAGGACTCCCCTAAGGGTTGGCGGGTGACATTGCATGCAAGCTATAGTCAGTATGACGATACTACTTTATAATGCCTTAATAATTGAATCCTAGAATTGGTGGTTTGGTTATGTGCTAAAGGTTTTAATTGGGTAATAATGGGGGCTGTGATAGCTAGCCGTGAAGGTGTGAATCCAAAGGTTGTACACTGGAAACTCATGATTGCCGTCATGAGGTTTGGTCTTTATGACCTATGTACATGGTTCACACTATTGATATGATTGTATCTTAGTCTGACATAGGGTTGGGGCATTCCCTGGTCTTTCTTGATACCCCTGGTTTATGCGGCTAACACACACTAGGGCCCTTTTAGCAGGAGGAGCTGAACCCATATAGCCCGTGGGTGGATTTTTATGATGGTTAAGCTACACAATCTAGGTTAAGATTTTGAATGCTTGATAAACCTTGTTCCTTATCCTGGTGCAATATATATATATGTATGTGTATGTATATATATATGTATGTATATATATGATTCCATATGGTTATTTGATTTTGTTTTGAATTATTGCATTATTTTATCTTTATCTATGAGTTACATGCTAGCATTCACTCTGCCAATTATCTTCAAATGCTGTATCTCCACGTAATACAAGAGCAGGCCATACTACCATTCCTCCTACTCAGTGACTTGGATTCAGGGATAACTCTATGTCAAATTGAAGTGGTGAGCTTCCATACTCCGGAAGACTCCATTTCATGCCATGGACTTCTTTTCATTATTGTTATTTCTTTGGCTTTAGTTTTGGCTATGGTCGGTGGCATGTCCCGATTGAATATTTCTTGATTCTGGTTAGAGGCTTTGTTGGACTACTATAGGCATGGGCGGTGTCGGTATTAGTCTTAGCATTGGTATTGGTATTGGCATTGGGATTTGTATTGGTTGGATATTTGGTTTTGGCTATTTGGTTAAGGTTATAGACTTAATTTGTTGTCTTTAGATTATTATTGTTTTATCTTGTTATATGTTTGGAATCCATCTGATAAGGGGTGTAAGGTGGTTAACGATGGGGTATAGGGGGTCGTCTCTGATCCTGGTTGGACTTGAGATACTCCACACGACTAGGCCCTGGTTTGGGTCATGTCATGTCTGCATTTGTCTCTGATGACCTTCATGGTTCTAGAAGACACTTGAATCCAAAAACATCTTAATTTACCATTTTCTGAAAAAGCTCCCGATATAGGACTCCACCATTCAAGCCTCAGTTTTTTTTGTTGTCTGTTCTAGTTACCCATGAAGACATGTTCAACCTCTTTTCTGCTATGAAATTCAAACAAAAATTGAGTGTCGTTCATATTATACACTTGCATATTTTGGATTCATTTCCATGCCTGTTGGGACCATTTTCTCACGTATTTTGAGTAGGGATTTCATCACAATGGGAAAAAATTCCAACCAAACACCTACAAAGAAGGTTGTTGTTATCATCACCTCACCTGAAGCTTTATCTAAAATTTCTTACTTGTTACTATCATCACCTCTTCCTCCATACTCTATTTATTTCAATCTAGTGCTTCTATGAGATTCACTAAGGCTCTAGGGATTCTTTTATGCAATTGAGATTATTTATATCTAGTACTTTCCTTAATCCTATGTATGTTGTATCTTTCCTGTAGTAGCAATTAGATATCTTGGTTCTACCCAACCTTTGACATAATTTGCTGCATTACTCTCTTAACTTGATATTATCTTAAGTATAATAATAATATATATATTTTGAAGTTGTGCAGAATACACAGGATTCGCTACAGCAAGTTGATTATATTACAACTTGAATACATGTCTGATCATGTGCAAAATCTCACTTGCAGAATACATAGAATACATGTTTGATCATTTTCTACATGTATTCTGTACGATCTATTACAACTTGACAATAGCTAGCTTAGATCAAAGGTTGTATTAGACAACTTGACAAACAAGTGTAGCTATTGTCTGATCATGTGCAGAATCTCTATTTGTTTTTATTTTGCTACACCTACTAATAAGACTGTTAAGCATGTTTATTTGATGGTGAAGCTGCTATAAAGGTTTTGAAATATTTTGGGCCTGTTAGAAATTATACACCCACTCTGTTCATACATAAGAATCATAAGAACCTGTACGAACTTGAGAGACTATAACAATGTGCATAAATGCATCCTTCAAATTGCTCCTATTTGAATCAATTAGGAGATACAAAAAAATTAAACTATTTGTATATAAAAGTTATTATATTAGTCTAATATATGCTATTTTAAATAAACTATGTATAATGATAGGAATCTATTTAACACAACTCATTCTTAATTCAATTATGAATTATACGTTGAAAAGAAAGTAACATGCTTGTAACTTGTTAAAACATCCTTAATCCATGTATTTAACTTGTTATAACATGCTTGTAGATTTTTTTTTATGTGTGTCATTAGTTCAAGTTATTAGTAACAGTTATCTGTAGGAGATTTTTTTCTCTGTCTGTGCTAATTATAGAAACTCATGTATAATTAGTTTGGTTAATGCATCTCAAAGCTTTTTTAATTAGTTTTTCTTATTTTGTTGCAACGTTGGTTGATATTTCAAGATAATATTTAGACTACTTTTGGGGTGAGAGGTTAACTAATTCTAGTGTAAACTTTATATGGATTATTATATTGTAACATGAGTTATTTATCATTTTTTCAAAAACTTACACTTATAGATTCTGAAGATTGAAGACAAGTCAAGATTCAAGCTTTGAAGATGGACAAACTCATTATTATTTTGTTATGTATTCAAATGTTATGAAAATTTGATATCATACTGTAGCTTGATCTGAATGTTAACTATGTTTTTTTGTGAAACATTGAAACTAATATCATGGGATGTTAACTAAGTTTTCTAGTATCTACTTATATCATGTTTTTGTATCGATATTCTCAATAGCAATTTGATATTATTTGATGAAATTTATTATTTTGTGACATCAAACTCTAGGCTCATTTGTGGTTAATTAGAGACAAGAAATATTGTTTGTTTTAAATATTTATCTAGGACTAGAGATGCTGCTCGTCTTTAAAGGTTGATCTAGGACTAGAATGTTGCTTGTCCTTAAAGGTTGATTTAGGACCAGGAGGTTGCTCGCCTCTAAAAGATAATTTAGGACAAGTATTTCTCGTCCCTAAAGGATAATTTAGGACCAACCAACTATTGGTCGCAAAAGAGGTTAACGATCAAGTAGTTAACCTATTTGGGACAAGATATACCATTGGTAAAAGATAATTAAGATCAGGTAGTTAGTCTATTTGAGAAAAGATATACCATCTCTAAAAGATAATTAAGACTAGGTAGTTAGTCTATTTGAAAAAGGATACCATCACCAAAAGACAATTGCGACCGGGTAGTTAGTCTATTTGGGACAAAGTCTACCATCGCTAAAAGATAATTGCGACCGGATTTTTTGTCATCTCAAAGTCTTCTACGAACCAGCTTATCAGAGTCATCACTATTGACTAATTGCGTTGGAGCCTGTTAGGACGGGACACGACCAATTTTTTCCATCCTAGATGATCAATTAGGACAAGATTTGGACTTTCTGGGGCTAGATTTCCCTTCCTAACAGGTTGTTTCTCTCTCTCTCTCTCTCTCTCCCTCTCTCTCTCTCTCTCTCTCTCTATATATATATATATATATAAAATCATAGAGAGTGTCTCTGATCTAACATGATTAAATGGTTATATATTAGAAAAAATGAATAATTTATAGGATTTACCGTCGAACAAGATTATTATTAATGCTAGAAAATCAATATAATTGTTAGTATTCAGTGTGTGAGTCGATATAATGATTCAAAAACATTAATATATAATAACAAATGTGATAATTAAATAAATTATATTGAATTAAGGACCATTGATTGAGTCCACTGTAGATCCTAGACTGTACACTTAGTCTATAATATACTGGATGAGTATATAACCATTACTAGTATATTATAAAATAAAATAATTAATTAATAATAAATTAAATTATTATAATTTATAAACTTCAAGGAGTTTAAACAAGTCATATCATTATATAAGAGTCTACATAGATTGGGGTTGGTGATCAAAGATGTATAAGTATGAGTAATGGTTGAATAAATAATATTCCTAGAGTAATATTTGGTAAAGGATAAGTATGTTTCGAGGATTTCATTTGTTCAATCACTACTCTTCCTTACACATCTTTGATCACCACCCTCAATTTATGTGGACTCTTATAATCATATGACTTGTTTAAACTCCTTGAGTTGTATAAATTTGAACAATTTAACTTATTATTAATTCATATTTTCTGTTTAGTATATACTAGTAATAGTCTATAAACATGTATTTTATCTATACGAGAATCCTCAATTATTATAGTCTATCCTATACAAAGGCCTACCTATATATTATACCTAATAGAATATGGTACATGTTTATAGACCATATAGTAGAATATTATAAAAGGAAATAATTAATTAAAAATAAATAAAATTATGAAAATTTATACAATTCAAGAAATTTAAATAAGTCATATGATCATGTAAGAGTTCACGTAAATTAAAGGTGATGATCAAATATGTATGAGGAAGAGTAATGGTTGAACAACTGAAATCGTCACAACATACTTATGCTTGGCGAAACATTACTCTGAGGAAGTTGTTTGTCCAACAATTACCCATCCTCATACATCTTGGTCACCACCACAAATTTATGTAGATTTTTATATAATAATATTACCTGGTTAAACTCCTTGATTGTATAAATTTCAATAATTTAATTTATTATTAATTAATTATTCTCTTTTTTACAATATATTAGTAATGATTATATACTCATCCAGTATATTATAGACTAAGCGTATAGTCTAGGATCAACAATGGACTCAATAGATGGTCCTTAATTCAATATAATTTATTTAAATATCATTTTTTTTTACTATATAGTAATATTATTGGACCATTATATGTAATACCCCAGAAAATTTTTCGTTGAAATTTTGTGCGTAAACGTGTTGGGTTCTATCTTATAGAATGAATTATAAATTTTTCATGTGAAATGTCTTAGATTATGACCCACCATTGCATAGAGTATCGAATAAGCTTTCCAACAATATGTGGATCATACAAAACAGACACCTGAGCGACGAGTTGTGAACATTCCGATCGAACTGTGAATAGTAGTGAACAGCAAAACGTGCAGAAAAAAGTACTGAGGCCTGCGTATTTTTGCTCCAACTTTAAATAATCATAACTCCTTGTACATAATGATCTGGGTGATCTACTATATATCAACGAAAAGCTCTGCGAGTCCTCTTTCCAATAAAATTAGTTTCATCCAATTTGTCTGTCAGAGCAAAAAGTTATGGTCGATCTACTTCAGCCTATCAAAAGTGAATTTTTAGGTCAACTTCAAACTATCATAACTCCTCGTACACAATGATATGGGTGAGATACTATATACCAATGGAAAGATATGAGAGTCCTATTTTTAATGAAATTGGTTTCATCCAATTTGAATATCGGAGTAAAACGTTATGGTTGATCTACTTCAGACTATCAAAATAGTCCACCGAAGGACAGATTCGAGAATTTTTTTAATTTTTAGGGGCGTTTTGGTCATTTTTCCTCACCCAAAATCCGTCCAAACCCTATATTAAAGCCTATTAGAAGCATTACATGTTATATTTCATCAAACTCCCTCAAAAAGAAAACCCTAAGCTCCTACATCCAACTTCAAGAACCTCCAAGGTTCACCAAATTTATTCAAGATTCCAAGTTCCTAGTTCAAGAACTACAAGAACTATCATTCAAAGGAACGATTAACATCTCAAAAATGAGTATCAATCTAAATTTCATCATTCAAGGTATGTGGGATTTTTCAACAAGAACTCTCTTTCGTTCTTGTGCCCAAAAGTAATTTTCTTTACAAAGGCATAATTTTTATTTGATTTTTATGAATTTGAAGCATGAACCCGTATCTTATGATGATTATTATGAAATCTTGATGTTTATGATTTTGAAAGATGAATTTACATGTGTGGTGATATAAAGCATGAATCTAGAACGATATTTATCATGATTTTGATATTTGGATCGTGAATCCCCATTAGAATTTTTTTTTGAGAACGTGTGTGTTATAAGCACGTTGATGTTGAATTTTTGAGATAGTTTGAATGATTTGACCTTTTGGTCTTAATGGAGTTGTTTTGAACTCGAGTGTGAAAGAAATCCATAACGTGGTTGATTTTGATAGATGGGAAGCATGATGGCTCCCAATGTATATTTATATATTGCTGAAATTGTTTTGTTGTGGATTGTCTTTGAAATGATCTGAGCTATGTTTGGGAGAAATCTTTAGCACCGAGTGGGAGGTGTAAAGCGACCTTACCTTCCTAGAACTACGTGCCCTCGTGGGAGTGAGCCTGAGGCTGATTTATATAGTGATCACTAGTTTGTGTGGATTTGATATCGATAGTCCTACTTTGATGGCAAGGATAGGATGGCTCTCCCCAACGTGAGTTGTACGTTGGACTCCATGTAGCTCACATGGTTTATGTCGGTTATAGGATCTCCCAGTGTGTGTGTGTTTTCTTGTGTCTATGGTGAATAGTGAAGTGATTTGAAAGTGGAATTGTGAAAGTTATTCTTTCGAAAGATTTAAATGATATTTACATTATGAGAATTGATATTCTTGATGAACTGAAAGTGATTGACAAATTATATGATGACTCACATGTGTTATTGTATTTATTTCATCCTCTCATTATTATGATGATTTTCTTTGGGCTATGTGAGTCTTTCATATATCCTGGATATTTCTTATAAATATTTATAATGATGATGTTTACACAACTGCATACACCCCCATATACTTGGTTCCTTTCCATGGTACTGATCCACATCTTCGAATGTGGGATACATTTTCTCGAAATGTAGGTTCAGGTGCTCAGTTCCAGGTTCGACAGTGATTCTTCAGGCATGCTGTTCTACATCCTCTGTTGTGGTGAGTCCTCATGTTCCGAGGACGTGATGTCTGATGTTGGTTTCACGGAATTATTTACATTTGATAACTGAGTATGAGTTAGTTGGGGTATGTCTCAATGGCTCGCTAGTTTTATTGATTTTCTTAGAGGCTTGTCAGACTAGTATAGATGTTGGGAGTTGACTAATAAGTCGTATTTTGTTAACTTTATAAATTTCTTTTTTTCTTGGATGATGTTTACTCTGTTGATATTTGAGGGTTATTTATGAAAACCTCGTTGATTTGTGTTGAACTGATTGAAAATGGCTCAAAGGGTTAGCTTGGGGCTACTCGTAGCCTCAAGAACCGTGTGACGCTCCGGGACCCATTTTACAGAGCGTTACAAACTTGGTATCAGAGCCTAAGGTTTAAGGTGTCCTAGGGAGTCTCACAAGCCGCGTTAAGTAGAGTCTTGATCATCGGTGTGTAGCGTGCCACATCTATGAGCAAGAGTCTTTAAGATGTTTTAGGAAAAAGTATGATTCTTTCTTTCAGAAGTCTAGCGTGCTTAAAGTGTCTCTCTCTGCTATTGTCTCGTGCTCTTTTTTTTCCAGAAATATGCCTCCACGTTGAGAGAGAAGAAATAATGATGGTCAGCAACCTCAACCTCTGACCCATTAAATGAAAATGTGTCTTATGTTAAATTTTGGGTAGCCTTTTAGGTGCTGGCCCAAGCTGTTACTGCAAATGTTCAGGCTAACTGGCCCCGGCTCCACAACAGTAGGGAGGTGATTCAGCTGCTGCCAGGATCCGTGACTTTATGTAGATGAATTTGCCGAAATTCTATGGGTCCAAGTCTGATGAGGATCCACAGTTGTTTTTAGAAGAGGTGCAAAAGATTACTCAGGTGATGCATGTATCTGAGGAGCATAGTGTGGAGTTGGATGCGTATAGGTTAAAAAACCTTGCTTATGACTGGGTTGTTGCTTAGAGAAAAGGTAGAGGTGAGGGTGCTATCCCTACAACTTGGAAAGAGTTCCAGGATGTATTCCTAGATAAGTTTTTTCCTTTGAAGATGAGAGAGGCGAAGATGGAAGAGTTTATGAACCTGTGATAGGGATCTATGACTGTTAGGGAGTACTGTCTAAAGTTCAATCAGTTGGCCAAGTATGCTCCTGACTTAGTGGCTGATAATCGAGCTAGTATGAGTAAGTTTGTGACTGGAGTGTTTAGTTATGTGGTTAAGGAGTGTAGGCCTGCTATGCTGAATAGTGAGATGAATCTTTTTAGGCTGATGACTCATGCCCAATAGATTGAGGCAGACAAAATTAAGGAGAGAGATAGAATGAGAGGGAATAAGAGAGCTAGGCCCAAGCAGCACAGACAGGGTCAGACTAGATCACAGGGAGGGATTCGCCCTTAGTATCAGGATCATTCATCTATGCCAGCACCGTCATCTGCTAGTGCTCCCGTGCCTAGAGGTAGGCAGGAGCAAGGTACCAGGTCATATGCATCCAGGTCCCAGTACAGTGCTGGTATACTTCGTATATTTTAGTTTGATGTGTATGCTTTGTTGGATCCTGGATCCAGTTTCTCATATGTTATACCTTTGATTGCTGTGAATTTTTAAATGAGTCCTGAGATTATTCCTGAGCCCATCCTAATTTTTACCCCAGTGGGTGATTCGATTGTTGCCCAGAAAGTGTATAAAAAGTGTCCTGTTACCGTTCTTCATAGAGTCTTGTTGGCTGATCTAATTGAGTTAGACATGGTATATTTTGATGTAATTCTAGGTATGGACTAGCTGTATTCTTCTTATGCCTCTATTGATTGTCGGACCTGAGTGGTCAAGTTTCAATTTTTGGGTGCATCCGTGTTTGAGTGATCTAGGAATTCTATGTCACCCAAGAGTCATTTTATCTCTTACCTCAAAGCTAGAAAGGTTATTTCCAAGGGGTGTATTTACCATTTGGTTAGAGTCAAAGACACTAAGTCTGAGACTCCAACTCTCTAGTCTGTTAACGTCGTTAATGAGTTTTTTGATATCTTTTTGGATGATCTCCCAGGGATACCTCCTGATAGAGAGATAGAGTTTGGGATTGATATTCTTCCCGATACTCAGCCCATTTCTATTCCTCCTTACCGTATGGCCCCTGCAGAACTTAATGGGTTGAAAGAGTAACTTAAAGATCTACTAGATAAGGGTTTCATAAGGCCCAGTATTTCTCCTTGGGGTGCTCCTGTGTTGTTTGTGAGAAAGAAAGATGGCTTTTTGCGCATGTCCATAGATTACCGCGAAAAAATAAGTACCCCCTTCCGAGAATAGATGATTTGTTTGACTAATTTCAAGGTACAAGTTATTTCTCAAAGATAGACCTTCGTTTTAGCTATCATCAACTCAAAGTTAGGGAGTGTGACATCCCAAAAACCACTTTCTGAACTCGTTATGGCCATTTTGAGTTTCTTGTCATGTCTTTCGGGTTAACTAATGCCCCAACAGCTTTCATGGACCTCATGAATCAAGTGTTTAGATCATGTCTGGATATGTTTGTCATAGTGTTCATCGATGATATACTGGTGTACTCCCGTAGTGAGGATGAACATTTTGATCATCTCCGAACTGTCTTGCAAACCCTTAGAGATCACAAGTTGTTTGCCAAGTTCATTAAGTGTGAGTTTTGGCTAAGGTCAGTTGTTTTTCTGGGTCATATCATTTCTTTCGAGGGTATTAGAGTTGATCCCCAAAAGACCAAAGCTATTAGAAATTGGCCTAGACCTATTTCTCTGACTGATATCCAAAGTTTCTTGGGTTTAGCTGGCTATTACCACTGTTTTATTGAGGGTTTCTCCTCTATAGCATCTCCTATGACTTAGTTGACCCAAAAGAAAGTGAAGTTCTTGTGGTCCAAATCTTGTGAGAAGAGTTTTCAGGAGTTGAAGACTCGACTCACTTCAGCCCCTATTTTGACTTTGCCTGATGGTATTGATGGTTTTATGGTGTACTGTGATGCTTCGAGAGTTGGGTTGGGTTGTGTATTGATATAGAAGGGTAAGGTGATAGCTTATGCTTCTAGACAACTGAAACCCCATGAGAAAAATTTCCCCACCCATGACCTTGAGTTGGCTGCTATTGTGTTTGCTTTGAAAATCCAGAGACACTATTTGTATGGTGTCCATGTTGATGTTTTCACTGATCATAAGAGTCTGTTGTATGTGTTTACCCAGAGAGAATTAAATCTTAGGCAGAGATGATGGTTAGAATTATTAAAGGACTATGATATAAGTGTGCTGTACCATCCGGGCAAGGCCAGGCCAATGTTGTGACGGATGCCCTAAGTAGAGTGTCCATGGGTAGTGTTTCGCATGTGGTAGAAGGTAATAAAGAGTTGGCTCGTGATGTACATCATTTGGTTAGATTGGGGGTTAGGTTTTTTGACTCTGCTGAAGGTAGTATAGGGGTTCAGAGTAGTTTCGAATACTCCTTGGTTTTGGAAGTGAAGGAAAAGCAATACTTAGATGCTAGTTTGGTCAGGCTGAAAGAGCCAGTCAAGGACCATAAAGTAGAGGTTTTCTACCAAGGGGGAGATGATGTGTTGAGATTATAGGGTAGATTGTGTGTCCCGAATGTTGATGATCTGAGATAGAGGATTATGGCTGAAGTGCATGGGGCACGATATTCTATTCATCCTGGTGCCACTAAGATGTACCGAGCCTTGCGGGAAATCTATTGGTGTAGTGGCATGAAGAAAGATATAGCAGCGTTTGTAGCTAAGTGTGCAACATGCCAACAAGTTAAGGTTGAACACCAAACACCTGGTGGTATGATGCAAGAGTTTAGTATTCCCACCTGGAAGTGGGAAGAGATAAATATGAACTTCGTGATTGGTTTACCTTCTTCCCGACGCCATAATGATTCCATTTGGGTTGTGGTTGATAGGTTAACTAAGTCTGCTCATTTCTTGCCTGTTTATACTTCATATACTGTTGAGGATTACGCTAGATTGTATATTCGAGAGCTAGTCAGACTGCATGGAGTTTCCTTGTCTATTATTTCAGATAGGGGTACTCAGTTTACTTCGTAATTTTGGAAAGCTTTTCAGAAGGGTCTTGGTACCCAAGTGCTTTTGAGTTCTGCTTTTCATCCGTAAACCGATGGTCAGGCTGAGCGGATCATCCAGACCTTAGAGGATATGTTGAGAGCTTGTGCACATGACTTTAAGGGAAGTTGGGATGATCACTTACCGTTGATAGAGTTTGCTTACAATAACAGTTTTCACTCTAGTATTGGCATGGCTCCGTTTGAAGCCTTATATGAGAGGAAGTGTAGATCACCCATAGGTTGGTTCGAGGTGGGTGAAACGTCTGTGAGTGGTCCTGATTTGGTATTTGAGGCTATGGAAAAAGGTAAGTTGATTAGGGAAAGGTTGAAAACTGCGCAGAGTCATCAAAAGTCATATGCGGATGTTTGAAGGAGAGACCTTGAGTTTGAAGTTGGTAACCTAGTGTATCTGAAAATTTCACCTATGAGGGGGATGAAGAGATTTGGAAAGAAGGGTAAGCTTAGTCTCCGTTATGTTGGTCCTTACAAAATTCTTAGCCATGTTGGTAAGGTAGCTTATGAAGTCGAGTTGCCTTCCGAGTTGTCCTCTGTTCATCCAATATTCCATGTCTCCTTGCTTAGAAAGCATATTAGTGATGCTGCGGTAGTGGATTCCTCTGTGAGTACTGACATTCAAGAAAATCTTTCTTTTGATAAGATTCCTGTTGAGATTCTTGATTTCAGTATCTGAAGACTAAGGAACAAAGAAGTTCCTTTGGTCAAGGTGTTGTGGCGAAACCAATCTGTTGAGGGTGCAACTTAGGAAGCTGAGGCGGACATGTAATCCAAGTACCCGCACCTATTTTTTGCGAACTCTGATCAAGCCGAAGGTATCATTGTTTCCTAAATCATGCACTTTTGATAAAAGTTGCAGCAGTTCAGCTGTAATTTATTATGTGTTCAGCTGTAGTTTCTTGAATTTATGCATTCTATGTTGCATTCAGAGTGAGAAACGATGTGGTGATGAGTCTAACGAATGGTTTCAGCTGTATGCTCTATTCCCTATCTAATCTTGGCATGTCTAGCGTTATTTAAGGATGAATGTTTCCAAGGGAGGGATGATGTAATACCCCGGGAAATTTTTCATTGAAATTTTGTGCGTAAATGTGTTGGGTTCTATCTTCTAGAATAAATTATAAATTTTCTGTGTGAAATGTCTTAGATTATGACCCAGAATTGTGTAGAGTATCAAATAAGCTTTTCAACGATATGTGAATCATCCAAAACGGACACTCGAGCAACGAGTTATGAATATTCCGATCGAACCGTGAATAGTAGTGAACAGTAAAACATGCAGGAAAAAGTATTGAGGCCTGATGTATTTTTGCTCCAATTTTAAATGACCATAAATCCTTGTATATAATGATCTGGGTGATCTACTATATATAAATGGAAAGCTCTGTGAGTCTTCTTTCCAATGAAATTGGTTTCATCTAATTTATCTATCGGAGCAAAGAGTTATGGTCGATCTACTTCAGCCTACCAAAGGTGAATTTTTGGGTCAACTTCAAATGATCATAACTTCTCGTACACAATAATCTGGGTGAGATACTATATATTAACGGAAAGATATGAGAGTCCTCTTTCTAATAAAATTGG
>NC_061113.1:148365126-148365695 GCF_002878395.1 Capsicum annuum
AAGTTATTCTTTCGAAAGATTTAAATGATATTTACATTATGAGAATTGATATTCTTGATGAACTAAAAGTGATTGACAAATTATATGATGATTCACATGTGTTATTGTACTTATTTCATCCTCTCATGATTATGATGATTTTCTTCTGGCTATGTGAGTCTTTCATACATCCTGCATATTTCTTATAAATATTTATGATGATGATGTTTATACAACTGCATACACCCCCATATACTCGATTCCTTTCCATGGTACTGACCTACATCTTCGGATGTGGCAATGTAGGTTCAGGTGCTCAGTTCCAGGTTCGACAGTGATTCTTCGGGCACGTTGTTCGTCATCCTCTGTTATGGTGAATCCTCATGTTCCGAGGACGTAATGTCTGATGTTGGTTTTACAGAATTATTTACATTTGATAACTAAGTATGAGTCAGTTGGGGCATGTCTCAATGACTTGCTGGTTTTATTGATTTTCTTAGAGGTTTGTCAGACTAGTATAGATGTTGGGAGTTGACTAATAAGTCATATTTTGTTATCTTTCTGAAATTCTTTTATTCTTGGATAATGAT
>NC_061113.1:148365795-148412890 GCF_002878395.1 Capsicum annuum
AATTTCAGAAAGATAACAAAATATGACTTATTAGTCATATTTTGTTATCTTTCTGAAATTCTTTTATTCTTGGATAATGATTACTCTGTTGATATTTGAGGGTTATTTATGAAAACCCCATTGATTTGTGTTGAACTGAACGAAAATGGCTCAAAGGGTTAGCTTGGGGCTACTCGTAGCCTCAAGCACCGTGTGACGCTCCGGGACCCATTTTTTGAGGCGTTACATTATATCGATCCATATATACCTTACAAATGATAGAGTGTCAATCTAGCTAGTCTAGAATATACAACGTAAAATGAAAATCATCGATTATATTGATGGTCTATTAAATATGTTCGACAGTAACAAGTACATGTATTCAACTTTTTCAATGGTAACAAAGTACAAGTTGTTACTTATTTAACGATAATATCTACGTATTTTTTTTGTATAAAAGGAAGGCAAAACTTGTTTTTATTTCCTTCATTAATTCTCTATTTTGTTTTGTTTAAAACAACTACAATATCTCAAGCATCTCAAACATCCAATGCAAAAAAGTCTTATATTTTTTGTTGTGGTAATTCGAATGTTTTGAGGACGTCATGTTCTGATTCAAATTCAGATTATAAATTCTTTAATTGTGCAGTTGAGAAGGTGAATGCTTATAATATATATATATATATATATATATATATATATATATATGATGTGTGTGTGTGTGTATGTGTTTAATTTAATGATTTTTTAAAGTAATAAAATTGGCTAATTTTTTTTGTCTAGTATAGTGACGGATGCTCTTTTTTAAGTGGCTTGAAAATGAGTGACCGACGAGCAACCCATCAATGTTGAGTATGGAATTGGAGACATTAAATCTTCAATTATGGTCTATCACCTTTCTCTACTTGTAACAATATTAAAAATATATATTATTTCTATTTATTTTAATTGTGTTCTTTTTGTTTCTATTTTGCAAATTCATCTTTGGCTATTAATAGACTTGAAATTTTAATCATTTTAATTGAAATATGTTATCTTTATTTATTTTTCTTATTTCGATTATAATTTTTTTATATTTTTATTCAATAGGCAAGGGAGTTCACTACTATTGGAAATATAAGAGATTTGTACTTTATTATCATTGAAGCTGGTAAAAGTTCGATAATAGATTCTAAAATAAAAATAATTTAATACAGTAATTGTTTTGCATATATCATCGACATAGTTAGTTATAAACTAGAATAACCTAGGATCAACCAATACAGGTGATTATAAATTGAGTGAAAGGGATTAACCATAGTGATGGTGATGGTATGATGAACAAGTTTGAATCTTTAAGGACCTTTCTCCTTATTAATCATTTTGTGATCCATATACAAACAATAGAGTGTTAAAGTAATATATTATGATGAATTTGAGAAAAAAATATGAACACAAAAAGTACTATTGAGACAAACAGAATAAGTAAAAATAACACATCTTTCAATTAAAAAAAGGAGTTAAAATGTTGAGTTTATTAATAGATCAAGATAAATTTGCAAAAAAAAATAGAAAAATACAATCAAAATAAGTAAAATAAGTAGAAATAACACATACTTTGGCAAAAATTGTGAGAACTTGAAATACCAACAACAGAAACAAAATTTTAAAGAGCGAACACTTATATAACAGTAAATTCAATGAGATTTCTTGAAAAATTTTTAGACATACCAAAAGAGAAAAAATAAAAACACAAACAAGTTATTTTTTCTTTAAAGATAATTATTATATGGGTTTCAATATAAAGGGTATATGAAAGTTGTGTTTAGGTGATTCTATTTGTTTGGTCTTTTCAAAGGGCATACAATGACTGTAAATATATCAATATAATGGTTGTGATTTATAATTAATTGATGCCTAGACGGTGAGTGTGGTTTATAACTTATTGTCAGATTGATGACCAAAAAAATTGTAGTACAATGAATAGAGAGAGCTGACTAGATCTCTTTTAAATGAGCACATGAACTACTCGAATGAATCTGAAATTAAGGATGATAACAGTAATCTTGTGTCCGCTTAAGTTAAGGATTAAAAAATCATCATATTAAATAAGGCTAGGAATTATGTCTAAAAAGTGGTAGCCATAACAATAATGGAAAAAAAATTAAAAGCTTATTGATAATAATGACTAGATTGGTAAAAATCCTATCAATTATGAAGTGATTTTTTAATGAGAACCAAAAAATTTGATTGAAAATGCGAGAAAATAGGGATTTTAAGAAAAAAATAACCAATGATTTTCTTCTTGATCAAAAAAATAAAAAAAGGTAAAAAAAATCAATATGGAGCCCAAAATGCTTGAAATCAAAAGATCACATATTTAATAACAACAAATAAAGAGTTTCAAAATTAGAGAATAGAGTTTGAAGAAAAAAAATGAAAATGAGGTGGAAAGAGAAACGGATTGAAGTTTAATTTAAAGAAATAACAAGGGTCCTTAGTGTATTTTTAGAGAAGTTAAATTTTAGTCACAATTTTTTACAATAATGAAGAGTCCCGTGACCCTACAACCTTATCTATAATGACCCTTCCGGTCATTTTTCATATTTCTGCTTATTTTCATCATTTAGAGTTTTCTATAACTGCCCCAAGTAATTTATGACTTGCTGGAACTGACAGTTCGATTAGCGGATAGTTCGTTTATTTTTTAGAGCCAATTCTCTATTTTGAAGTTCTCGCTTGTTCAAATTGGCTATCGGTCAAAAATTTTAGTTAAATGATCTCTTGTGTAATTTTTGACTGTTTCAATAGCTTCCGAACATTGATTGAGTCTAGGAGGACCCTTGATCTGGGTCCCTAGGCTTCTGGACTAATTTCGAGCTATTGGCCTGGTGTTAAGAAAAATGGCAAGTGAGTGTGGGACTTACTTTTTGTTGAGACGACCTCAAATGGAAATTTAAATTGCACCATTGAGTTTTGATCATCGAATTTGATAGGGTATTACAGTCCATTTGCATATACATGATTCTAAATGAATCCTGAGGGGTTGACAAAAATTCAGATAAAACTTGATGCTTCTGCTGGTGTACCCCCTTAAGCGACCATTCGGGTCACTTAAGCGGAGGTCCGCTAAAGTGCCCAACTGACCGCTTAAGCGGTCAGGCTTTTCTAGTCAACTGCTTCTTAAGCAGAACCCCTACTTCTTAAATGGTAGCTTCTAAAGCTATAAGGGACCTCTTAAGTGTTAATTGTCCGATCGACCAAATATCGCTAAAGAGACTAGTTCGCTTAAAAGGCGACCACTTAAGCGGCCCAGTGTCTGCTTAAGTGGTACCCGTGGACCTTGGAAGGGTATTTATACCCCCACTTAGTCCGTTTTCTCCATTCTTCATCTATTCCCAAGATATTGGAACTTAAAAAAGTGGGAAAGCTTGGGGAAAACATTTGTGGGTGATTTTTGAGCTTGGGTTGAGATTATTTACGCAATTCTTCTTTGATTTTGGGGTAAGCTTCCATCTATTTTTTGATTGAATCCTTTATCTTTTTCTAAAATTCCTAAAACCTTGGTGGCTTGATTTTAAGACTTTCAGAACTAAAAATTCACCAATTTTTAAAGGTAAATATTCCTTAATCATAGTGGGGTGTTGTGTTGATTTTGAATGTACGATTCTGTAAATGGGCCCTACATGAGATTTTACGTAATTGTTGGATCCGAAGCACAATAGTGCAATATAGGTATCATTTCTCTTGTTTTGCTGAATAGATTGTGTATTTTATAGCGTGACATCTTGTAGAAGCTTTTCAGAAGGAAAAATCATTGGTTTAGCAAATTCTTCAGGCTTTTCTTCGGCGTTCAGGTAGGCTAGGTTTACCCTCTTCATAGATTGAGCAATTTTGTAGTATGATTATTATATTATTCTAGATTTGGGATGGAATTTTGGTTTTGGTTGAATTTTCATCTATATATAGAGTTAGTTGTACTGTTTAGGCTCTTTTACAATAGTAATTTAGGTGTAATTGCCTTAGTTGCTCATGCTTTCGGTATAATTTTTATCTTAGGTATAATTAAGACTTATTTAGAATCTAAAAGTGGATTTAGATACCTTATCCTATTCTAGGATAGAAGTTGCCTTATAATGGACTTTGGAGATTAGAAGTGAGCCTCTCCGGCCCGCCTTAGGCCAAGACTTAAGCTAGTTTTGGTAGGCCTTTATATGCTAGTTTATATTTCAAAACTCTTATTATGGGATTTTAAGGAGATTAGATACTTAACAGATATAATAGTTTTATTTTTTGGAAGTCGGTGCTAATTACAGTAAAACTTGGTAGTTATTAATATTGATGATATGAGTTTCAATTTGAGTACAACAATTCATTATGATATTGATGATATGAGTTTAGATTCGAGTTTGACAATTGATTATGATATTGATGATATGAGTTTCGATTCGAGTTCGACAATTGATTATGATATTGATGATATGAGTTTGGCTATTTATGATGATGCTTATAATTTGAGTTTAGATTTGAGTCCGACAAATGACGATAATAATGATAATGCTATTGAGTTCTGATTCGAGCCCAACATTGGGAATTTTTATGATATGATATGGTACGGATGGGTTATTGGTTATGGAATGATGGTTGGTAAATTATAGTTACTCGGTTATTTACTTTTCTTTGACTAAACCCTCCAGGCTTATGAGGGCCTGCATTGGGTTATTTACTTTCCCACAATTATTGGCTTATGTGGGCCAATTTAGTAGATATAATTATGTAATCTTTACATCACTATTTATGATTTACTAATCTATTTATGCAGAATGGTGTTGGATTTTCTTTCCAGGGTTTCCCTTTACCTTGACTTAGTCTTCCTTATCTCGTATTTTATCGTATTTATATCATGATTTAGCTCAGTCGATTGATGATGCCTATTGATTACCTGTGGTTTTGGTACTCAAACTACACTTTTGTACCTTTTTGGTGCAGATTTGAGTACTAGTTATTGCTGTTGATTCTATGCTCATGCAGGGTTGGTTTCAGAGATTGGATGAGCCCTTAGAGTCGGAGTTCTTTTTTTCCTTCAATTTATCTATGTCCAGTGTTTTGTTTCTGAGATAAATTATATTTGACTATTTCAAAACTTGTGGTGTATGTGTAGTAGCTCTTGTATTGACTCTACTATGTTGTGGGATGGTTATCTATGTTTAAGCTATCTTTCAGGTTATATTTATTGTCTTGTTTATTTTAAGTCTAAGTTTGTTGATTCTACGCCTTTTAGTCTATTTTCCACCAAATTAGCCCACTGTTTATAACTCTGGGGAATGGTTTGGCTTACCTATTGGCAGGATATAGTAGGTGTCATTATGAATTGTAAATCGGGTCATGACCAATTGGTATTAGAGCCTAGGTTCACCAGTATTGCTGTTACAAGAGCAAATGTCTAGTATAGTCCTGTGGATTGGAATTATAACTTTTTTTTCTCATCTTTGAGAGGCTATAGGACATTCTTAGGAGTTCTTCACACTTTTAATCATGCTAAGAGTCTGAGTTGGTTTCTTAGGAATTCCTTCAATATAACTCTTCACAGATGGCTAGGACGCGTGTTGCCGCTCCATGAGATGAGGATCTCGATATCGAGCCTAGGTATCCTATCGCTGTTTGTGGATGAACTAAAGGTAGTGGATTGCCTGGTTATGTAGCCCCAGCTAAGGACCAAGATATGGGGTCTTTCCTAGACCCTATTCCTTTTCCCGAGGTAGAGATTCTTTCATTCATCCAACAGTAGGATAGGGACCCTCAAAATCCTTATCAAGGTTTATTTCTTCTTCCTTTCTTAGAGATTCTTTGGTTCAACTTTTAGGATTGGTTGGTGGTACACCGTATGATAGTCCACAAACAACAGATCAGAGTGGTATTGAGGTGGAGGCACAACCTATAGTTGCGGCTCCCAGAGTTAATATCCCTTCTGTACTGGCGGTTCCTTTGCCAGTAGTTGCCCAGCCAGTGGTTTCCAAATATTCCATGTCTGTCGGGGAGCAGAAGATGTTGGGTAGGTTCTTGAGATTGGCTCTACCAAGATTTTCTGGTGCACCAGGCGAGGATGCTTATGAGTTTATAATTTCATATGAGGATATGCTCCGTAATTTTGGCCTAGTTAAAACTTGTGGTATGGATTACACTACTTTTTAGTTGGACTTGGCAGCTAGAATTGGTGAAGAGGTCATCTTGATTCCAAGCCAACTGAATCTTCTTCTTTGTCATGGACTCAGTTCTTGGAGGTCTTCTTGGAGAAGCATATGCCTCATAGTATTAGAGACATTTGAGGGACCAGTTCTCAAGGTTGGAGCAGGGTTTCATGACGGTTGTGGAGTATGAGGTTCATTTTCATGAGTTGGCTAGGCATGCTACTTCTATATTGACTTTTGATTATGAGTGAGTTTGTTGCTTTTTTAAGAAATTGAGACTTCCTCTTTGCAAGTCTACATAGAGTTTTTATTATTGTGGGTAGGTCTTTTTGTCACGACCTGAACCAGGGCCTAGATGTGATGGGCATCCCAAGTCCAACCGGGATCGGTGACCTCCCCCTTTACCCAACCCAACCACCTATTACAGCCTCAGATGAGCTGAATTTCGAACTTATAACATGATATCGTTATTGTTCGCATCAAGGGATAGGATCACGAACGTGACAGACCCAACCGAGTCTAACCGTACTAAACCCAACCATCCATACCATACCAAGGAGAATATCAAAACATAATATAATAATCAATGCAAAAAAATAATATTATGGAATAGTAAGAAATTATATCCAATGATGCCAGCCTCCCAGCTTATTCCAATGCCAAGGCTGACACCAAGACTGATCCCTCCTATACCAACCCACAGAAGTACCACAAAGCTTCTATCCAAAAGAATACAAATATCCGGTTGGGACATTTCCCCAACCGTGACAAAAACCAATATCCAAAATAAAAGCTAAATGTCTAAGAATGTCTATATCATGAAATGGAGCCTTCTGGAAAGATGGACGCTTACCACTTCAATCCAAATGTTGTCCCCGAGTAAATCACCATGTAGGAGGAGTCGAACGGCTGGTTCCTGCATAGCGTAGGTATACAGTAGCCAGTAGACGGGTTAGCGACTGACCGCTAGCATGTATCTTGGGATAAGGATAAAGTAAATCCATTTGAACAACCAAGTAAAACAATCCATTATGCATATAACCATACATATATATAAGTTCTGGGAAAGGGAATCCGTATTTAGCATGCATTTGAAATCTTTTACCTGGGTTGTGTAACCTTGCCGTTTAACCATACCCATGGGTTATATGGGTTCAGCTCTCTCTACTAAAAGTTTCCCAGTGCGTGTAGTCACACGACCAGGAAATATCCCATGGGATGACTAGTACATCCCTCCAATATAAAACGTGACAATCACACGTGGCCATCAAAGACCCCTCATATCGGAAAATATGAGTTTCCAATTTCGGTTCCCCCGAAACCTCCACCTACCATGACTTAGTTACACATCCCGCCATTAATGCCCAAATTAAAACCATATCCAAACAAATCCAATTACCATTTATTAACCAAGGTCATTTATTAGTGGTATCATCATACCAAACATACTTGCAAGGTTTATCCATAGCTAAACTATTTAGGCTTAGGGGAATCTAAAGTGCCATTTCTGTTTACCATATTAACCTGTTGGGAGACTTCCATGTACTCCACAAGCAAAACCAATAAGCCTGTAATCTTTGTAAACCATTTAAACCATTTATAGTTTCATGCATAGGCTGAAAATAGGAAAGAGTTTCATTTAAAAAAGTCAATGCAATAAACATATCTTTATAAGCATTTTATCAAACACCTTGGGGGTCATAATATCACCAAAACCAATTCCAAAGACCATTAAACCATTACCATGCAAACCAATTTCCCAAAACCATCGTTGATGCATATAAAATCATAATTAAACCATAGGAAACCATAACTGAGCCATTATAAAAACCCCCAATTAATAGTTAGAAACCATAAACCATGCGACGTTGAAACCATGAAAACAACCATAAATTCATGCTTTTTTAGAAATATTAAGTAGGGAAGAGACACATGCCTTAAACCGAGAAAGATGATGGAAGAAAATCACCAAAGCAATCCCCAAGTTGAAACCCTATCTCTCTTGCCCCAAAAGATCTTGAGAGAATTGTTGAATGTTTAGGAATAGCTTTATAAGTGTTAATGAATAGAATAATAGAGTAAATAACCTCCTAAGTGTATTAGAAGTGATGGGTCATAATTAGGTTTAGTAAAATATTCAGAATACCCCCACTTAAGTCCCTTAAAAACCCGTCATAGGGATGCGACTTACCCTCTTACGAGTCGTACCTTTCCGTATGATTGGTTCCCACCAGTCGTACCCAGGTTTTATCCTTTCGATCAGATACTATGCAGTATACAAATCATCCAACCAAGTCATAACCTCAGCATACGATCTGTACCCATGATCCGTATCCCTGACAGAATGAATTACTAGGAAGATCAAACACTGGCCACCATATGAGTCACTGATACAAATCGTATCAATACTTATGACTCATACCCTTAAGTCATGAAAATTCCAGTGCTCAAAACCATACCCCAACTAACATTGGACAGCTTATAATAGGACCATACCACTTATATCTCAGTATACGGCTCATACCCTGAGTCGTATTGGGTCCGGAGAACAGTTTTCAAGGAAAAAATTCTAAGGCCAAAACCCAAGATGTAACATTCTCCCCCACTAGGAACATTTGCCCCCCGAATACCGAACAAAGTAGAGGTAACCACACACAGAATCATTTGCATTATCAAACAACCCTTTAATAAAGTTTGAAAACCAAGCGGCAAAGATATTAATCTTTTCTATAACAAACTCAGAAAATAAAGATATGTTCACGAACACTACATTCCGCAAGAATACCAGGAGCATAAAACAAATGCGGATACTTGGACTTCATGTCCTCTTCCACTTCCCATGTAGATTCTTCTACCTTATGGTTCTGCCGCAGAACCTTAGCTGAAGCCACATCCTTGGTCCGCAACCGATGAACTTGCCTATCCAATATCTCAACCGGGACCTCTTCATAAGATAGAGATTCTGAGATATCCAACCCTTCCAAAGGAACAACCAAAGAAGGATCACCAATAACTTCCTCAACATAGAAACATGGAATTCCGGATGAACCAAACCCAAATTAGCAAGCAACTCCAACTCTTAAGAAACATTTCCTACTCTTTGCAAAATCCTATAAGGACCAATAAACTGAGGATTTAGTTTACCCTTCTTGCCAAACCGCACTACTTCCTTCATTAGAGACACTGTTAGGAACACCCTGTCCTCAACTTGAAACTCCAAGTCTTTATGCCTAACATCTGCATAGGACTTTTGGCGACTCTAAGCAGCCTTAAGACTATCCCGAATCACCTTTACCTTCTCCATAGCTTGATAGACCAAATCAGGACCAAACATACCCGCGTCACCAAGCTCAAACCATCCGATAGGAGATCTACACCTCCTACCATACAACACCTCAAAAGGATCTATACCAATACTAGAATAATAGTTATTGTTGTAAGCAAACTCCACCAAAGGTAGATGCTCAACCCAACTGCCACCGTAATCAATCACACATGCCTGAAGCATATCCTCCAATGTCTAAATCATTCTCTCTGCTTGTCCATCCGACTGCGAATGGAAAACAGTCCCAATCCCTTTTGGAAAGGCTGCTAGAAATAAGAGGTAAACTGCGTACCATGATTAGAAATAATCAAAACAGGCTCCCCATGTAGCTTCACAATCTCTTGTAGATACAACTTCGCATAATCCTCCACCGAAAAGATAGTCCTTATGGACAAAAAGTGAGTAGACTTGGTTATTCTATCCACGATGACCCAAATCGAATCAAAATAATTCTGAGAATGAGGAAGACCGATAATGAAATCCATATTGATTATCTCCCACTTTCCTTTAGGAAACTCTATTTCTTGATAAACCCACCAGGCCTCATGTGCTCAATCTTAACCTGTTGACACACCATACACTTAGCCACAAAGTCAACCATATCCCTCTTCATACCATTCCACCAATAGATTTCCTTAAGATTGTGATACATCTTTGTCAAACCAGTATGGACAACATAGCATGACTCATGCGCCTCTACCAAAATCCTTTGTAACAACGGCATTCAGAATACACAACCTCCTTTGGTACCGCAAGTACCATCACCACTAATCTCAAACACCGCCACCTTTTGCACACCAACATCACTGTTTATTTTCATCAAGACCGGATCCAACACTTTCTTCTCCTTAATCTATGTACCAAGAGACAATCAAACCACTTCTTGAACCATCACACCACTATCTTTTGGAATCTAAGAGATTAACTCCAAGATTGGCCTAACCGTGAATATCCTTCACTAATTCCCGCTTGCCTTCCTTTACTTGAGCCAAACTCCCTATAGATAACCTTTTAAGAGCATCACTACCCACGTTAGCCTTACCTGGGTGGTAGTGAAGATAATCCTTGAGAAGCTCAAGCCGTTTAATTTGCTTGAGATTAAGCTCTTTTTGAGTGAGCACGTATTGAAGACTCTTTTGATTAGAAAAGATATCCATGTAAACACCATACAAATAATGCCTCCATATTTTAAAAGCGAACAAACCTCCAACAACACTAAATCATGGGTAGGATAATTCCTGTCATGCACTTTCAACTACCTGGAAGAATAGGCAATTACTTCCATGCTGTATCAAAACACAACTAAGTCCTACACGAGATGCATCACAATAAACCACAAACCCATAATTGCCTTTTTGTAAAGTAAAAATCGGAGCCGATGTCAACCTATCCTTTAATTTCTTAAAACTCCTCTCACAAGCATCCGACTGAGAAAACTTAGCCTTCTTTGGAGTTAATTTAGTCAAAGGAGAAGCTATCGACGAGAAACTTTCCGAAAATAGCCTGTAATACCTGGTTAAACCCAAGAAGCTCCAAACATCAGATTGAGTCATGGTCCTAGGCCACCCCTTTACTACAATAACCTTTTAAGGATCAACCATTATCCCCTCACTAGAAATAATGTGGCCCAAGAAAGTCACAACATTCAATCAAAACTCACACTTAGAGAACTTGGTAAACTACCGTTGTTCCTTTATGGTCTGCAACACCACACGAAGGTCATTAGCATGATCCACCCTACTCCTCGAATACACCAGGATGTCATCAATAAACACAATGACAAAGAGATCCAAATATTGCCTAAACACCCTATTCATCAAATCCATAAATACCGTCGAAGCATTTATCAATCCAAATGACTTTACCAAGAACTCAAAATGTCCATATCGAGAATGACAAGCCATATTAGGTATATCCATCTCCCTAATCTTAAGATGACGGTACCCAGACCAAAGATCTATCTTGGAAAAAAACTTAGCACCCTGCAACTGATCAAACAAATAATCTATTCTTGGGAGAGGATATTTGTTCTTGACCGTTACCTTATTCAACTGCCTGTAGTCAATGCACATCCGAAGGGAACCATCCTTCTTGTGCACGAACAACATTGGTGCACCCCACAAAGAAACACTAGGATGAATAAACCCCTTATCTAGAAGATCCTTAATTTGCTCCTTGAGTTCCCTTAACTCAGCTAGAGCCATTCTATACGAAGGAATACATATTGGACGAGTGTCCGGAAGCAAATCAATACCAAACACTATTTTCCTATCTAGAGGAACACCAGGAAGATCATCCAAAAAGGCCTCTTGAAATTAATTAACTACTAGAACTGACTGAAAAGAAGGACGTCACGAGTTAGAATCTTTAACCCGGACCAAGTGATAAAGACACCCTTTAGAGATTAACCTTTAAGCTCTAAGATAAGAAATAAATCTTCCCCTAGGATCTAAAGAACAACCCTCCCATTTTATTTTTGGATCGTTGGGGAACTTAAAGATGACCTTACGAGTCTGACAGTCTAAAGACGCATAACACGAACACAGCCAATCAATACTCAAAATCACATCAAAATTCACCATTCCCAACTCAAATAGATCTACCAAGGTCTGCCTATCACCAACAGATACCACACCCCTTATCGACCCATTCAACAATGACCGAGTGTCTTACCGGGGTAGAAACAGAAAAAAATCCAAAATAATTTTTTGATCAAAACCAAAAGACACAACGTTTTTGATCAAAACCAAAATACACAGCTATATAAGGAGTCATATAAGAAAGAACGAATCCTAAATCAAGTAAACAATATACGTCATGGGGTAGGAGCTGTAACGTACCAATAATAGCATCAGGTGATGCCTCAGATTCCTGATAGGATGCCAAAGCATACAACCTGTTCCAACCAATACTAGAACTAGGAGCATTAACAGAAGAAGATGCCACACCACCAGGTGTAGGAACAGAAGATGAAGCCACCAAAATCTTATTCGCCCTTATAGCAACCTTATTGACCGAATAATCATTGAGCCTATGGCTTACCTGACGACACTTAAAGAACTTATCTCTACCTTACTCACATAAACCTCGATGAGGATAATCACAAAACCGATAAGGAGGGCATAAAGAAATAGACTGACCTCCGCTCGCCTAAGATTGGCCAGCCTGAGCCCGAGAATAATCACCCCCTTGATGATTTCTATCACCCGACTATTGTGGGTAAGGAGAACTGGCAGTAGATAAGGAACGAAAACTCCTCCACTTCTTTTTCTGCCACTTGCCACCATCTTTACTACCCTGAGATTGTGCACCTTCTTGATAAAAAAATTTTCCCCGCTTTTCCTACTGATCCCTAAATTCTGCCTGCTTTCTCTTCTTATTCTCAACTTGCTGCATATGAATTGTCAACCTAGAGATGTCCATATCTCTCATGAGTAAAGCAGTATTGCTCTCTAAAATCAGATCCCTATTCAGCCCAGAAGCGAACTTCCTCATTCTCGACATAATATCAGCCACCAAATTAGGAGCATACCTTGATAACTGATGAGACTTCAAGGCATATTCCCTTACAAACATCCTCCCTTGCCTAAGGTTAACAAACTCCTCCATCTTAGCTTCCCTTAACTCTTGAGGAAAAAAACGATCCATGAAGGCATTATAAAAGGCCTCCCATAACCCTTTCTCTTCCATATCACCCATATCTTTGTCTCGCTCCTCACACCATTAATAAATAACATCTTTGAGCTAATAACTATAAAGCTAACTCCCTCAACATCAGAAGCCCGCATAACCCAAAATATATTTTCCAATTTATCCAAGAAGCCCTATGGGTTTTCCTCTACCTTTACTCTCGTAAAAGTAGGAGGACCCATCTTTATAAATAGACCAACCCTTGTGGCCTTAGTAGACAAAGAATTATCCGCACCCTGCTTAGCCTGAGCAGCGACCATCTGAGAAATAATATGGATAGACTAACAAAATTCTGTATTTGTCATGTTATCCTGAGGGACCTGAGGAGCAGTAGGATGAATAGGAGGAACTCAAGCACAATCAATAATAGAATAATGAGATTGAAGATGTACTCCAGATGTAGGAGGCACCCCCTCAGCATTCCAAAAGGTTTCCTTTGTGTTCCAGATTTAGGAGGCATGATCTGAAAGACAAATAACCAAGGAATAGAGAAGATTCTAGGACTGAAAATTTCAAGAAAGTGAAACATTTCTAAATTTCTTACAACCTCTCTCTTATGAGTGTGGCGTACTAAACACCCCTAAAAGAGACACTACTCGACACAGCTTTATGGACTTCCCAGTTGACCATGAACCTAAACCTCTTATACCAACTTGTCATGACCCAAATTAGGGCCTAGACGTAATGGGCATCCCATGTTGAACCGGGACTAGCGACCGTCCCCTTAACCCAACCCAACCGCCTATAATATAATAATCAATCCCAAAATATAACATGATGAAAGAGTGAGAAATTATGTCCGATGATGCTAGCCTCTCTGCTATTCAAATGCCAAGGCTGACACCAATATCGATCCCGACTATACCAACCCCTAGAAGTACCACAAAGCCTCTATCCAAAAGAATACAAATATCTAATTTGGACATGTCCCACACCATGGCCAAAACCAATATCCAAGACAAAAGGAAAATGTCTAAGAATGTCCATATCATAAAATAGAGCCTTTCAGAAAGATAGAAGCTCACCACTTTAATCCAAATGCTGTCCCCGAATCAATCATTGTATAGGAGGAGTCGAACGGCCAGTTCCTACATAGTGTAGGTATACAACCGCCAGTAGATGGGTTAGCGAGTGACCGCTAACTTGTATCTCGGGATAAGGATTAATTAATACCATTTAAACAACCAAGTAAAACTAGATATTATGCATACAACCATACATATATATAAGTGTCGGGAAAGGGAATTCATATTTAGCATGCATTTAAAATCTTTTACCTGGGCTGTGTAACCCTACTTTTTAACCATACCCATGGGCCGTATGGGTTTAGCTCCCCCTACTGAAAAAGACCCAGTGTGTGTAGTCGCACGACCAGGAAATATCCTATGGGATGACTAGTACATCCCTCCAATATAAAATATGACACTCGCATGTGGCCATAAAAAACACCTCATATCAGTAAACATAAGTTTCTAATTTCAGTTTCCCCGGAACCACCACCTTCCACGGCTTATTTACACTTCCTGCCATTAATTCCCAAATTAAAACCATATCTAAGAAAATCCAATTACTATTTATTAATCAAGGCCATTTATTAGTGGTATCATCATACTAACCATACTTGCAAGGTTTATCCATAGCTAAATCATTTAGGTTAAGGGGACTCTCAAGTACCCTTTTTGTTTACCATGTTAACCTCTTGGGAGGCTTCTATATACTCCACAAGAAAAATCAATAAGCCTTTAACCTTCGTAAACCATTTAAACCATTTATAGTTTCATGCATAAGCTGAAAAAATACAAGAGTTACGTTTAAAGAAGTCAATGCAATGAACATATCTTTATAAGCTTTTTATCAAACACCTTGGGGGCATAATATGACCAAAACCAATTCCAAAGACCACTAAACCATTACCATTCAAACCAATTTCCCAAAGACATCATTGATTCATATAAAAGCATAATTAAACCATAGGAAACTATAACCTAGCAATTATAAGAAAACTCCCAATTATTAGTTGAAAACCATAAACCATGCAACATTGAAACCATGAAAACAAGCATAAAATTCATACCTTTTTGGAAATAGTAAGTAGGGAAGAGACACATGCCTTAAATTGAGAAAGATGATGGAAGAAAATAACCAAAGCAATCTTCAAAGCAATCCCCAAGTTGAAACCCTAGCTCTCTTGCCCCAAAAGATCTTGAGAGAATTGTTGAATGTTTAGGAATAGCTTTATAAGTATTAATGAATAGAATAATAGGGTAAATAACCTCCTAAGTGTATTATAAGTTGTGGGACATAATTAGGGTAAGTAGGAAAATGTCCAGAATACCTCCACTTAAGTCCTTTAAAACCCCGTCATAGGGATACGACTAGCCCTCTTACAAATCGTACTCTTACTTATGATTGGTTCCCACCAGTTGTACCTAGGCCTTAACCCTTCGATCAGATACTGTCCAGTATATGAATCATCCAACCAATTTGTAACCTCAACATACAATCCATTCCCATGATCCATACCCCTGGCAGAATGAATTACCAGGAGGATCAAACACGGGCCACTATATGAGTCACCGATACGAATGTATCATTACTTACGACTCATACCCTTAAGTCGTGACCATTCCAATGCTCAAAACTATCCCTCCAACTAACACTGTTCAGCTTACGACAGGACCATACCACTCATATCCCAACATACGGCTCATACCCTGAGTCGTATTGGGTCCAGAAAATAGTTTATAAGGAAACTTTTATATTGCCAAAACCCAGGATGTAACACTTTTGTTGAGGTGTCATACCATGCTCAATTTATGGAGGAGATGAATCGTGAGGCCCAAGGAGGCAATAGTGGCTCATGATTCAGAGGTAGTGGTTCTTAGGATAGCGACACGACCTGATTTAGGACTCATGATGGCAGTTACCAAACCCCACCTATAGGTAAGCCAATCCTTAGCCCGAAGCTATTCTAATGGGCTAACCTAGTGGAAATTCCCTAAAAGAGGAAAGAAATAGGCAATTTCAACTTATAAATAAGTAAAGCAATAGAAATAGACAAGAGGTAACCAACAATATAGATAACCATCCCACGACCTGATAGAGCCAGTACAAGAGCTACTATAAATACAATCCAAGTTCTATGTGACCAATCAAATTTGTCTCAAAATAAAAGACTAAACATAAATAAGATAAAAAGAAATAGGGAAAATTCGACTCCAAGAGCTCACCCTATCTCCGAATTAACAATGGTGCGATCATCAAATTAACGATGATAGCTAGACCTTAGATCTGCACCAAAAAGGTACAGAAGTGTAGTATGAGTACAAAAACCACAAGTACTTAATACGCATCATTGGTCAACTAAGATTAATCATGTTACAAATATGATTAAATGCAAGATAACATAGCTAAGTCAAGGTAAAGAGGTGAACCTGAACAACTCCAACATCACTATATACAAAAAATTAAATAACCGAGATCATGACATGCAGCTATACAATTATAACAACAAAATTGGCCCCTATAAGCCAATAAGTATGAAAAAGTAAACAACCCAACATAGGCCCTCATAAGCTGGGGGGTACAATCACGATAATACAATCCAATCTACTATCATTTATCAACTTCCATGATACAACTCGAATCCATCCATTATATGCCTTATTATAACTATTTACTCGCTTTTAGACTTAGCCAGTACCCCTTTTCTCAATATTATACCCCAAAGTCCTCAATGTCATATCATCAAAATCATGCTCAACATCATAGTAACATTTTGGAACTCAAATCGATAAGTATGTAATCAATAACATAATCATCCTCCGAATTCAAATCGGGTATGTATGTGTGTGTGTATCTGTGTGTGAGCATTGTCATAACCATCTTTCAAACTTGAACTGGGTATATACGTCATCAATATAATTATCAATAGTCAAACTCGAATCGATAATTATATCATTATAGTCATAACCAATATCATAATCACTAGCATAATCAATAACATAACCACTAGCATAATCAATAGAATAATCACTAGCATAATCGCTAGCATAATAAATAGCATAATCAATAGCATAATCGCTAGCCAAATCAATACCATAATCAATAGCAAAATTACTAGCATAATCAATAGGAATGAACTCTCAATTCCAACCCATCACAATAACCACAATAAGCATTTTAAAGGCGTACAACAAGCATATAAAATATTTTCAATAACTAACACAAATCTTGGTCTACGTTGGGTCAAAGGGCCAACTTCTAAATTCTCAAAATTCATTACAAGGCAAATTCTACCCCAGACTAGGCTAAGGTACCTAAATTCTCTCTTAGATATTAACTAAACCCCAATTAATCCTAAGATAGAGATTTTACCTAAAATGTGGGCCACTAAGTCAATTATACCTAAATTATGATTTCTGGATAGCCTAAACATTCCAAACTAACCCACTTTTGCAATTCATCACACCAACACCTAGAATCCATGCCAAATCCAACATAATATCATAAACATACTATGAACTAGCTCAATCTATAAGGAAGGTGAAACCTAGCCTTCCTAAACACCAAAGAAAGCTCAAAGAATCCACTAAATCATTAACTTTCCCTATAGAAAAGCTTACACAAGATGCCATACTATCAAAATACCAATACATTCATCAACATGAGAACAATGATACTCATATTGCACTATTGTGCTTTGGGTCCAAAATTACTCAATAATCCAATATGGGTCTTTTCTACAAAAATTGCATTTCTGAAGCCAACCCAACATTTTCTTATTCTCAAGGAGTAATTACCCTAAAAAATGGGTAAAATTCGAGCTACAGTGGTGCTAAAATCAAGTCACCAAGTTTTAGAAATTTTAGAGAATAAAAAGAAAACACCAAGAACATGAAGAAATCGTACCACAATTTTGAAGGAAAATTGCATAATAATCGATATCCAAGCTCCCCGAATCACCCAAAAGCTCTAATACCAACCTTTCTCAATATTTAGGGTTTAACTCTCTTGGAAATGGATGAAAAAGGGTGAAAAACAGGCCAAAAAAGGGATATTTATATGCTTTCCAGGTGTTCAGGAGTTGCTATTACGACCCGACTATCGCGATTGCGACATATGGTGGCTACTAGGTGAGTTGCTTTTGTGATATAATTCACCACCGATCGCAGTATATGCTACCCTACCAAGGGTATCACGATCGTAACCCATGGATTGCTATTAGCGAGTGCACCAGCATAGCTCCGTCCACCTCTTAGAATTTATCCAAAATCTCGTATATGCAAAAAGACTATGCTACACTACCAAATTCGACTTCTTATATTAAATGGTACAGTCAAAATTTTTGTCTGAGGTCGTTTCGACAAAAATAGGTCCCACACCCAAATTATATTTTCATAACTTTCTGACTAATAGGTTGAAATGAGCCCAGGTGCCTCGGGACTTTAACTAAGTGTTTATCTAGCTTACAATCAATATTTCAGAGCTATTGAAATATTTTGAATTGACATATGAGGTATTTTGGCTGAAGTTTTCACCCGATAGCCAATTTGAACCAATGAAGACTTCAAAATAGGGAATTGGATCTGATAACCAAATAAACTATGCAACAACCAAACTATCGGTCCCGGCAAGTAATACATGACCTAGGACAGCTATAGGAAAGCTCTAATGGCAAAAATAAGCATAAATATAGGAAACGACCTAAAGGGTCATTAGAATATCCATTGCTAAACAGGATTTCATCTGCAAAAGTCAAGGATTAAGATGTACCTGAAGTCTCAAACAGGTGAGGATACTGGGTCCACATCTCACCCTCTATCTCCTAAGTAGCCTCTTCTTATGGGTTGTGCCTCCGCTGAACCTTAACTACTGGAGTCTTCCTAGTTTGCAACCGTCTGATGTCACTACCCATAATGAGTACAGGCTCAGCTATGAAACTCAACCGCTTATCCAACAGAACTAAATCCCATCTAATCACCTGAGATAGATTCGGAATATATCACCATAACATATAAATTAGATGGACAATAGAAAAATCTATAGGTAAGGGTAACTCATAAGCCACCTCACCAACTGTGCTAGAATAATGAAAGGTCCAATATATCTGAGGCTGAGCTTACCTTTTCTCCCGAATCTCATCACACCTTCCATAGGTGATACATAGACGAATACCCAATCACTAACTCCTAATCTCAAGGATCAAAGCCTACAGTCTTCATAAGCCTTCTGCCTACTTTGAGCTACTCTCAACCTATCTTGAATCACCCTGAGTCTATCCAATGACTCCTGAAGCAAGTCAGTACCATGGGGTCTAACCTTTAAAAAAGTCTCAAACTATCCAATTGGGGAATGACATCTCCTACCATATAATGCCTCAAAAGGCGCCATCTCAATACTCAAATGATAACTATTATATATGTGAACTCTGCCAAGGCTGTGTTGCTCCCACTGCCCTCCAAAATCCATAACATAGGCTCAGAATATATCCTTGAGAACCTAATTAGTCTGCTTTGAGTGGCAATCAATCTGAGGATGAAAGGTTGTACTGAGATCCACTTGAGTACCCAACTCCTCCTAAAAAGCTCTTTAAAAGCTAGAAGTGAACACAAAACCTCAATTTTAAATGATACATATAGGTACACCATGTAAATGGTCTATCTCACATATATAGATCTGCGCTAACCTCTCAACACTGAAGGATATCTGAATAGGAATGAAATATGCCGACTTAGTCAACCGATCCAAGACAACCCAAATACTATCAAAACCATGGAATATACGAGGCAAACCACTTACAAAGTCCATGGTGATCCGCTCCTATCTCTACTCCAGAATAGGCAATCTCTGAATCAAACCACCTGATCGCTGATGCTAAGCCTTCACCTATGGATAGGATAGGCAATGAGCTACAAAGTCTACCACATCTCTCTTCATGCCACTCAACTAATAATGCTATCTCAAATTTCTATACATCTTAGCTGTACCCGGATGAATGAAATATCTAGAGATCTGAGCCTCGTGTAAAATCAACTAAATCAAGTCAACGATCATCATTACACAAATGGAGCAATCAAATCTCAAGATATCCTTAAAATCTATGGTGGCCCTCTTGGACTCACCAATCAACACCTAATCATAAATAATGTAAAGTCTATTATCCTCAAATTAACGATCTTAAATCTGCTCAAATAGTAAGGACCTAGCCTCAACACTAGAAAAAAAATCCTCCTAGCATCTGAAATGTCAAGTCACACCATCAAGTTTGATATGGAATGAATGTTCTGTGCCAACGGCCTCGGAGAAATTTAAATATAATACTAGCTATCCATACTCACTACCTTCCGGCTCAAGGCATCAGCTACCATATTCTTCTTTCTTGGATAATACAAGTGTACATATCATAATACTTAAGCAATTCCATCGATATATGCTACCTGGAATTTAGCTCCCTCAAGGTCATAAGATGCTAAAAACTACGATAATCTGTGAAAATCTCATAATGCACACCATAAAGATAATGCCTCTAAATCTTAAGCGTAAAAACTACCGCCACCAACTCTAAATCATGAGCGGGGTAGTTGTAGTTATGAACCTTAAGCTGCCTTGAAGCATAAGCAATAACACAACTTGGCTGTATTAATATTACATCAATCCACAACCCGAACCAATTCCAAAAGCATCATAATACATGATGAAATGTCACCCTCAATAGAAAGAGCCAAAATAGGATTCAATGAAAGAAACTCCTTGAGCTTACCAAAGCTCAACTCACACTCCCAAGATCATCAAAAAATAACTTCTTTCCTAGTCAATCTAGTCATCGATTTTTAAATAGTCATAAGACCTTTAACAAAACATCAATAATAATTGGACAAGACAATAAAGCTACGAACCTCAGTCAAAGATGTAGGCCTGGCCCAATCACAATTGCCTCAATCTTCATCGGGTCTACCATAATCCCATCCTTGGACACCATGTACCTAAGGAATATCATCGACTCAAGTCAAAACTCACACTTAGAGAACTTTGAAAAAAAGCACATGATCTCTCAAAGTTTGGAGCACAATCTTCAAATATTGCATATTCCTTGAATACACAAGGATGTCGCCGATGAACACAATCATAAAGAAATTCAAATAATACTTAAACACTCGGTTCATCCAATCCATAAATGTGGCTGGGGCATTAGTCAACCCAAAGGACATCACTAGAAACTCATGATGTCTATAACGGGTTCTAAAGGCTGTGTTCAGGATATCCTCAGCCCAAGTCCTCAACTGATGATAACTAGTTCTCAAATTAATCTTATAAAACATCGGTGCACCCTGAAGTAGGTCAAATAAATTATCAATACGAGGCATACGATAATAGTTCTTCACTGTAACCTTATTAAGTTGCCTATAATTAATACACATACGCAAGGAGCCATATTTATTCCTCACAAAAAAAACACAAAATCTCCTCAAAGAGGCACACTCGATCTAATAAAACCCTTATCAAGAAGATCCTAAAGTAAAAATTCAACTCCTTAAGCTCAACCGACGCTATACAGTAAGGTGCCATAGAAATAGGTCTGGTGCTAGGCTCAAGATAAATAAAAAATTCAATCTCAGGGGTACAAGGTATACCATGTAGATCGGTAGAAAAAATATCAGAAAACTTATGAACTATAAGGACAAAGTCAAGCGACGGACTGACCACACTAGCATCATGAATATAAGTGAGATAAGACTTACAACCCCTATAGATAAGTCTCCTAGTACACATATAAGAAATAATCCCCATTGGCTCATGGCTAACAGCTCGCTTCCATACGATTGGGAGTATGCCGATCATGGTTAAAGTAACGATCTTAGCATAATAATCCATGACTGCATGATCGTTGGATAACCAATCTATGCCTGGAATCACATCAAAATCTACCATGTACAAAATAATAAGATCAGCATGAGTATTACCATATCTAAGAGTCACGAAACAAGATTTTATCACCCGATCCACCACTAAAGAATCACCCACGGGAGTAGATACACGCAAGGGCATAAAGAATAAATCCCAAGATAACTCAAACCATGGAGAAAAATAAGCACACACATAAGAATAAGTGGATCCTAGATCAAATAAAGCAATGGCCGATTGATGGCACACCAAAATCATACCTGTGATAACAACATCTAAAGACTCAGCCTTGGGCCAAACAGGTACTGCATAAAACTAACTAGCCCGCCACCTAGATGGGCTCCTGACTGATATCCTATCCTACCCACCTAAGAACTACCTCAAGCACCCTAGGTACCACATATACGACCATGCATAACACCAATAACTGTGGGATGAACTGCCCTAATAGGGGGAGCACTCTGATTTAATGCATCAATCACCCTAAAAAAAGGAACTCTGGTGAATTATAATCGCAAACTCCACAAGTATAGGAGATTTGACTGACCTAGAGTAACCACAATATCTAGAATAACCAGAAGATGAATCCCTCAAAGACTGGCACCAACCAAACTAGGGCGATCACTAGCACTAGACTAACCTCTCTTAGTAATTTAGAGCCTGCCTGAAAGGGTCTACTAGGCTATCTTTGAGGCTGATATGACTAACAAAGAGGGTACTTTCCTTGAAAACCATTTCCTCTGAACCGAGAGCTACTACGACTCCCGCTGAAACTACCCTGATATCTAGGTATCTTATTCCTGCCTCCTTAGGCCTCCGATGTATCTCCTCTATTACTTGAGTGTGATTATAAACCCCTGTAAAAGAACTACCTACAGTAACCAAACACTTAATAGACATGTGAAGAAGAAGTCTTAATCCTCAAATAAAGAAACGAAAGCTCTCATACTTATTAGACAGAATGGAAGTAACACACCTATCCAACTCATAAAAATGAGCCTCATACTCCATAATCATCATGATAACCTTATCCAAACAAGAGAACTGATCTCTCAAACGATCCTCAAGACTGTGAGGCATATACTCTTCCAAGAAGATCTTAGAGAACTGGGCCCATGATAAAAGGGAAGATCCAGTTGGCCTGAAATCAAGATGACCTCTCCACCAATGTCAAGCTACCAATACCAACTAAAAAGTAGTGTAATCCATTCCATAAGTCATAAATAGGACCAAATTATAGTGCCTATCCTCATAAGCAGTCAGAAACTCATATGCATCTTTGCCCGGTACACCAAAAAACCTAGCCTAGTGTACCAAAAAACATAGGTGAAGCTAATCTCAAGAATCAACCCAATATTTTTTGCTCCTCAACAGACATAGTAGGATAGGTAACCACTGCTTGGGCAGCTACCAATTGATCAACTATCTACACAGAAGGGACCTTAATTCTAGAAGCCACAACTACAGGTTGTGCCTCCACCTCAGTACCACTCTAATCTGTAGATTGGGCACCATCATACAATGAACCACCTAAAAACCCTAAAAGCTAAACCAAACCATCCCTAAGTACTAAAAAAGAAATAAACCTCAATGAAGCCTTGGCTGGTCCTAGCCCACAGCTGGCTGGGGAGGAAGAATCTCTGGTTAACGAGCTGGTATAGGGTTTGTGAAGGCCCCCTATCTAGGCCCCTATCTTGGGACACATCTCGAGGATGTCCACGACCTCTAAGTCATCCACGAATAATGACACAATCCCTAGGCTTAGTCTTAACACCCTCATCTTGTGTAGCGGTAGCACATGTCCTAACCATCTGCAAAAGAGTAAAACTAAAGAAATGTCTTAGAAACCAACTCAGACACATAGCATGAAATGAGTGAAAGAAGTAAAAAAACTCATAAGAATATCCTATAGAGTCCCAAAAAAAGGAAACAAATATCAACATTCTGATTCGCAGGACTCTACTAGACACATGCTCTTATTCCAACAATAACGATGAAGCCTAGGCACTAATATTAATTCGTCACAACATGATTCATGAGTCATGATGGCATCTATGAAACCCCACTTGTAGGTAAGCCAAATAGCAGCTCAGAGATATTTTCAATAGGTTAACCTGGTGGAAAATGCCTAAAAAGAGAAAAAATAGATAATTAAAACTTATAAATAAGAAAAGCAACAAAAATAGACAAGAGGTAACCAACAACACAAATAACCATCCCATGACCTGGTAGAGCCAGTACAAGAGCTATTATAAATACAGTCCAAGTTCTAAGTAACCAATTAAATCTATCTAGAAATAAAGGATCAAACATAAATAAGATAGAAGAAAATAGGGAGACTCTGAATCTAAGAGCTCACCCTAACTTTGAATCAACTACAACACAATCGTGAAATTAATAGGGGAAGCTAGTACTCAGATCGGCATAAAAAAGGTGCAGAAGTATAGTATAAGTACCAAAACCATGGGTACTCAGTAGGCATCATCGGCCAACTGAGATAAATAATGATATAAATATGATAAAATAAAAGATAACATAACAAAGTCAAGGTAAAGAGGCGAACCTTAACAACACCAATATCGTTGAATACATAAAACTAAATAAAATAGGATCATAGCATGACACTGATGTAATTATAACTATAGAATTGGCCCCCACAAGCCAATAGGTGTAAAAAATAGTAAATAACCCAACAGAGGCCCCTATAATCCTTCATGGAGGGTATAATCAAGTTAGCACAATCAACCCACTATCAATTACCAACTTCCATGATACAACTAGAATCCATCCATGACATGCCTCATTATAATTATTTTCTCACTTTTAGACTTAGCCAGTATCCTTATTCTAAATATTACACCCTAAAGTCCTCAATGTCATATCATCAATATCATGATCAACATCATAGTTTATTTCTCGAACTCAAACCGGTAAGTATGTAATCAATAATATAATCATTCTCCGAACTCACAATAGTATGTGTATATTTATATAAGCAATGTCATAATCATCTTCTGAACTTGAATCGAGTAATATGTTATCTGAACTCAAATCGATAATTATATCATTATAATCATAACTAATAGCATAATCACTAGCACAATCAATATCATAACTAGCATAATCACTAGCATAATCAATAACATAATTACTAGCATAATCAATGGCATAATCTCAAACATAATTAATAGCATAATACTAGCATAATCAATAGGAATGAACTCTTAATGCTAATCCATCATAATCATCAAATGCCAATGTTTCTCAATATTATCCCAATTAGAATTTTCAAGGTGTACAATAAGCGTGTAGAAGTTTTTCAATAGCTAACATAAATCTTAGCCTAAGGTGGGTCAAAGAGTCCGCTTCTAAATTTCTTAAATTCATTACAAGGAAAATTCTATCCTGGACTAGGATAAGGTACCTAAATTCACTCTTAGATGTTAATTAAGAAACAATAAACCCTAAGATAAATATTTTACCTAAAAGCCAAGCCACTAAGCCAATTATTCCTAAATTATGATTTTTGGATGGCCCAAATAATCCAAGTCACCTAATTTTGAATTTCATCACACCAATATCTATAACGCATCCCAAATTAAACACAATAGCATTAAAATAGTATGAACTAACTCAATCTAAAAAGTGGGTGAAACCTAGTCTACCTGAACGCCGAAGAAAGCTAAAAAATCCACTAAATCATAGACTTTTCCTTTCGAGAAGCTTCAGCAAGATGCCACACTATCAAAATCACAATATATTCATCAAGATAAAAATAATGATACCCATATTACATTATCTTTTTTCAAATCCAAAATTACTCAAAATCCCATATAGGTCCCATATATGAAAGTCGCATTTTTGAAGCCAACCTAACATTTCCCTATGCTCAAGATATAATCACCCTGTACATGGGTAAAATCCAAGCTATATTGGTTCTATAATTAAGTTTCCAAGTTTTTAGGGATTTCATAGAAGAAAAAGGGAAATCAACCAAGAACATGAAGAAATCTTACCATAATTTCAAAAGAAAATTATGTAATAATCATTATCCAAGCTCCCTAAATCACCCACAAGCTATAATCCTAAATATCTCAATATTTAGGGTTTAATTCTTTTGGAATGGATGAAGAAGGGTGAAAAATAGGCCAAAGGAGGGATATTTATACCCTTCCCAGGTGTTTGATAGTTGCTATCATGACACAACTATTGCGATCACAACATATGGTGGCTACTAGGTGAGTCACTATTGCAACATAATTCACCATAATTATAATATATGGTACCCTTCCAAGGGTATTGAGATTGCAAACTATGGATCGTTGTTAGCGAGTGCACCAGCATAGCTGAGACTTAGAAAATTCTAAGTCTCCGCCCACCCCTCAGGATTTTTCCAAAATCTCATATATGCTAATAGACTATGATACCCTATCGAATTCAATGTTTTAGACTCAATGATACAGTCTAAATTCTTATTCAAGTTTGTTTCAACAAAAAGTGTATCCCATACCCAACTTTTATTTCTTAACTTTTCGACCAATAGGTCAAAATGAGATTAGGTACCTTAGGACCTAAACCAAGAGTCCACCTAGCCTAAAATCAACATTTTAGAGCTATTGGAATAGTCAAAATTGGAATATAAGGTCTTTTAACCAAAGTTTTTACACGATAGTCAATTTGAACCAACGAAGACTTCAAAATAAGAAATTGGCTCTAAAATATAAACAAATGGCCTAGTAACTAAACTACCAATACAAATAGGTCATAAATGACTCAGGTCATCTATAGGAAAGCTCTAATAGTGAAAATAAGTTGAAATACAAAAACAACCTGAAGGGACATTATAGGTAGGTACCCTCTGCATCAATTGTATCAGTTTCTGGGTCAGTCTAGTAGACCCATTTAGGCTGTGCTCTAAATTACTAAAGGAGGTCTGTCTAGTGCTAGTGATCATATTGGTAGTGGTCAATCCTTGAGGTGTTCTCCTTCTAGTTATTCTAGTCATGTTGGTTATTTTGGGTTAGTCGAATCTTTTGGTTTTGGTATAGCTCATGGGGCGTGTTATTTCTCGCTAGAGTGCTCTAGTTATAAAGTGATTATTTCTTTAGCCCAAAATATTCTATGTATTAGGGCAGTTCATCCCTCAGCTAGAGCTGGTTTGCATAGTCATATGGGTGGTCCCCAAGGTGCTCATAAAGGATCTCAGGTAGGTAGGACATGGCATTGGTTAGAAGCCTAGGTATGTGGCAGGCGTGGTTAGTTGTATACAGTACCTAATAGACCCTAGGTTGATTCTTCAGATGTTGTTATCAAAAGTATAATTTTGGTGTACCGTCAGTAGTCCCTTGCTTTTTATGATCCAGGATTCACTTATTCTTATATGTCTACTTATTATGACCCATTGTTAGAGCTATTGTGGGATTTATTACCTGTGCCATTATGTGTATCTACTCCCATGGGTAATTCTTTAGTAGTGGATTACGCTTTAAGATTATGTGTTATGACTATTAGAGATGTTGATACTCATTTTGATCTTATTATATTGGACATAGTTGATTTTGATATTATTCTGGGCATGGACTGGTTATCCCACTATTATGCGATCATGGATTATTTTGCTAAAACCCATTACCTTAGCCATGCCTGTCATATCCCTAGTCATGTGGTAAGAGTTATTAGTCATGAGCCGGCGAGGACTATTTCTTATATTCATGCTAGGGGGCTTATGTTGAGGGGTTGTGAGTCTTATCTTTCTTATATTTATGATGTTAGCGTTGAGTGTGTGTCGCTTGACTATGTTCCTGTAGTTCGTGAATTTCTTGATGTTATCCCTACCGATCTACCTGGTATTCCACTTGCACATGATATTGAGTTTTTTTATCAATCTTGAGTCCGGCACTCGACCTATTTCTATGATAACTTACTATATGGTTCTTACCAAGTTTAAGGAGCAAAATTCTCAACTTTAAAATCTTCTTGGTAAGTGATTTATTAGACTGAGTGTGTATTCTTGGGGAGCTCCCGCATTGTTCGTGAATAAAAATGATGGCTCTATGCATATGTGAATTTATTATAGCTAGTGTAATAAGGTGACGGTGAAGAACCAATATCTTATGCCTCACATTGATGATTTGATTGACCAACTTTAGAGAGCAACAATGTTCTCTAAGATTGATTTGAAGGTCGATTACTTTCAGTTGTGGATTTAGGCTGAGAATAACTTGAATATATCCTTTAATATCCATTATGGACATTATGAGTCCCGAATGATATCTTTTGGGTTGACTAACACCCCAGATGTGTTTATCTATTTGATGAACTGAGTATTCATGCCTTATTTTTATTCCTTCCAAATTGTGTTCATCGATGACATCCTTATTTATTTGAGGAGTAGGAAGGAGCATGCACAATATTTGAGGATTGTGCGTTAGACTTTGAAAGATCATTTGCTTTTTTCAAAATTCTCTAAGTGTGAGTTTTGGCTTGAGTCGGTGGCATTCCTCAGACATATGGTGTTTAAGGATGGGTTTATGGTAAAACCAATAAAGATTGAGGCCATTTGTGATGAATCAGGCCTACATCTCTGACTAAGATTCATAGCTTTATTGGTTTGGCCGGTTACTATAGACGGTTCATTGAGAGTTTTGCTACTATTGCAAGGCCTATGACCAGAGTGACTCAAAAGAAGAATTTTTTTTTATAGTCTGAGGAGTGCGAGTTGAGCTTTTGAAAGCTCAAGTTATTTCTTACTCTGGCTTCTATTTTCGCTCTTTCTGTTGAAAGCGAGGGATTCATTGTGTAGTAGGATTCTTCTGGTATTGGTTTAGGTTATGTGTTGGTGCAGCAAGGTCGTGTTATTGCTTATTTTCAAGGCAAATGAAGGTGCATAAGCGTAACTACCCCACTCATGGTTTGAAGTTAGCAGTGGTAGTTTTTGTGCTTAAGATTTGGAGGCACTATATTTATGACATACATTATGAAATCTTTATGGCCATTGTTGTCTTCAGCATCTTATGACCTAGAGAGAGTTTAATTCTAGACAGCATAGATGGATAGAGTTTCTTAAGGATCATGACATCTCTATCTTGTATTATCCAGGCAAGGCAAACATCATAGCAGACGCCTTGAATCAGAAGTCAACATATATGGGTAGATTTACTTGTATTTCAATTTCTCAGAGGCTGTTGGAATGGGATATTTAGTCATTATCCAACTTGATGGTGTAACTTGATATTTCAGAACCTAGGAGGATACTTGCTAGTGTTAAGGTAAGTTTTTCACTATTTGGGTAGATTTGAAATCATTAGTTTGAGGAAAAGAGACCTTTTATCATTCGTGATCAGGTGTTGAGTGGTAAGTCCAAGAGTGCTACTAGAGATTCAAAGGGTATTTTGAGATTTGATAGCTGCATTTTTATTACAAGGGTTGCTGACTTGATTCAATTGATCTTGCATAAGTCTCACAACTTTAGATATTCTATTCACTCGGGTACAACTAAGATGTATTAAGACTTGAGACAACATTATTGATGGAGCAGCATGAAGAGGGATATGAAACACCCCTGGGAAACTATCAGTAAAGGTCACTATGAAACAGCCCGAGTAACATTATTGAAATGACTCACTATACGAGTCATTTGGTATGGGTACAGGTTAGAGGACCTTAGTCGTTAGAACACCAGTGAAAGGTGGTTGGGTTTTTGTTATGGTTACAATTTGGTAGGTACAGGTCGTTAGGGGTGGTGATGGTTTATTTGGTCGGTCCTTTAATCAAACCTGTAACTTAGTGACTTGACTTAGCTCAAAGTATGAGTGGCTTACTAAGAGCCGTGAGGATAGGGAACAAGTGATAATCTTGACTCATATGTTGTCCAGTGTCCAAGGTTTAGTCATGAGTGGCAGTTAGAGAGTCGTATGGTGGACAGTGTATGGGTGTCCAACTCACAATCTTAGTGAAAACTCCATGGTACGAGTCGTATGTTGTGGTCACAAGTCAAAGGGTCGACTCGTAACCACCTGCGGTAATTTTATAGTTTCAAGTTAGGGGTATTCTGGACATTTTCCCTTTGTAACTCCCTTTGATACCATGACATAAAACACCTTTTGTGGCTTTATTAACCAATTATTTTCAATAAAACATGCTTAAGAATATCTCTCAAACTCTATCTCAAGCAAGAGGCTAGGTCTACAAGATAATTTATTAAGTATTTTAAGGATGGTTTCTCTTCATCTTCCTTGGTGTCTAAGGGATTTTACTTCTCTCTCATTGTTATTTTACAAAGAGCATATGTTTTAATGTATGATTTTATTGTTATGGCTTAGAAATAATAGTTGGGACTTTTGGATGTTCATGGTTGAATAATGTTTCTCATTGTTTAATGATGTCTTTTTCATGCTTTAGAATAATTCTTACATTGTGGAATGCATGGTTATGGTAAGTGGATTTAGGGGTTTTTTTGTTTCCCTCAAATTACTTGATTATGGTTTTGAAATATATGTGGACTCAACCTGTCTGTTAAAATTTAATGAGAATGATTTTATCACATAGTTTGGCTACTCTTAAAATATTTACATTGCATAAAAGGTAATGGAACTTAAATTGGTTTGGATGGTTTCAAATTGTTTGGAAAGGCCTTGGTGGCCATGGTTTTGGACTAATTGGATACTTTTGAATCAACTTGGTTGAATGGTTTTGGTATGGTATAAAAGGATAGAATTGCAAGCACTAATTTTGGTATGACGATACCAACAATTAATTCTAAAACAAATACTCATCGATAAATGGTTGGAATATATAAGTGGTTTTAATATGGTCTTAAAGAAGGTCAATTAGCAAAGCCGTGGAAGGTGGGGGTACTGGTGGCATTCTGGACATTTCCCCTTTGTAACTCCCTTTGATACCATGACATAAAACATCTTTTGAGGCTTCATTAACCTATTATTTCCAATCAAACACTCTTAAGAATCTCTCTCTAACTCTGTCTCAAGTAAGAGGATGGGGTTTCTTCAAAATAATCAATTAAGGCTTTCGAGGGGTGTTTACAAAGAGCATGTGTTTTAATGTATGATTTTCATGATATTGTTATGTCTTTGAAATAATGGTTGGGTTTTTGGATGTTCAGGGCTAAATAGTGTTTCTTATTCTCATGGTTTAATGATATCTCTTTCATGCTTTTAATATGATTTTGACATTATGGAATGCATGGTTATGGAAAGTGGATTTAGGGATACTTTTATTTCCCCCAAATTACTTGGTTATGGTTTTGAAACATATGTGCCCTCAACATGTTTGTTAAAATGTCGATGAGAATTATTTTGTCACATAGTATGGCTACTCTTGAATTCTTTGCATTGTATAAGAAGTAATGGAGCTTAAATTGGTTTGGTTGGTTTCAAATGGTTTGGAAAGGCCTTGGTGGCCATAGTTTTGGACTAATTGGATACTTTAGAGTCAACTTGGTTTAATGGTTTTGGTATGAAATAAAAGGATAGACTTGCAAGATCTACTTTTGGTATGACGATACCAAATATTAATGACTAAACAAAAGACTCCTTGGTAAATGGTTGGAATGTGTAAATAGTTTTAATATGGTCTTAACAATGGTCGAGTAGCAAAGTCGTGGAAGGTCAAGGTCCTGGAGGGACTGACACTGGAAACTCATGTTTGCAGATGTAAGAGTGTCTTAGTGACTGTGTGCACGATGTCAAATTTTATATTCTGGGAGATGTACTAGTCATCTCAGGTTCTTTTCTCCGATCGTGCGGCTAACACACATTGAGGCCCTTTCGGTAGGGGGAGTTGAACCCATATAGCCTCTGGGTTGTTTTAGGATGGTTACGCTACTTAGACCAGGTTAAGTTCTTAAATGCATGCCAAACTCGGTTTCCTATCTTGGCATGATATATATATGTATATATATGATTGCATATAGCAATTTGACTTGGTTTGAAATAAGGGCATTATTTTATGTTTATCCTTGAGTACATGCTAGCATTTACTCTACTAACCATCTTTGGGCACTGTATCCCCACGCAATAGAAGACCATCCATACTACCATTCCTCCTACTTAGTGACTTGGATTCGGGGACAACTTTGAGTTAGACTGAAGTGGTGAGCTTTCACACTCCGAAAGGCCCCATTTCATGCTATGGACTTATTTTAGTTTTGTTATTTCCTTTCTTTGGTTTTGGCTACAGTCAGAGGCATGTCCTGATCGGATGTTAGTTAATTTTGGTTAGAGGCTTTATCAAACAACTATGGGCATTGATAGTGTCAGTATTGATGTCAGCCTTAGTATTGGTATTGGCATTTGGGTTGGCACTAGTTGGATATTTGACTGAGGTTATTGGATTATGATTATAGATTTTACTTAATGTCTTTAAAATATCCTTTTTCTTATCTTGTTATATATTTTAAATTCATCCGACATTGGGCGCAGGGTAGTTATGGTTGGGTATTAGGGGTGGTCTCTAGTCCTGGTTGGACTCGAGATGCCCAACACGACTAGGCCATGACTTGTTTTAGTAAGATTAGTATCAGAGCCCAGGTTTATGGTCAGTTGGTTGTTCGACTAATCCATGTAAAGCAGATTCCCTCTTCAGAATGTGTAGCGTGCCACACTCTTAAGGGAGAGGCTACAACACATTTAGGAATATTTCTCTTTCTTGTGTTCTGTTTTCAAGTTGTAGAGTCTTAAGTCCAAAAATCTTTTCTAATACCCATTTGTTTATAATTTAGATCATGCCTCCTAGAGGATATGGAGTTTATGAAAACTTTTTTGTCCCACCTAAATTCAATGTTGATAGGACTCATTCTACGTATGGGGTCCAAACTCAGTCAGGCATCTAATTCCTGATTGCCCTCCTAGAGTTCAACCGATTTTCTCCATCCCTTTTTGAGCTTCCCAGGATGATATGAAGAATGCTAACTTTCATAAATCTATTCATATGTTGGTGCGGTTGGTAGCTTCTAGGCCGAGTGTGGTGCTTCTGTTACTCCATATTTTAAGGCCACAAGGGTTGGCTAGTTTATGAGGTTGAACCCTTATGTGTTCACTGGTGTTAAGGTTGATAAGGATTCTCAATCTTTTATTAATGAGATAGAGAAGATCTTCCGCGTAAGCATTCTACTAACGCTTAAAGGATGGAGTTTTCTACCTACCAATTGAAGGATATAGCATACCAATGGTATGAGGAATAAGAACAAACTAGGGTTGAGGATGCTGAGTCAGCCTTGTGGGATAATTTATCTAATGCTTTCTATACCGTGTCTTTTCTAAGAAGTTGGGGGAATCGAAGGCGAAAGAGTTTGGTAACTTTAAGCAAGGGAATATGTCAGTCAAGGAGTATGCATTTAAGTTTCACTAATTATCTCGATATGCTTAGGAGTTGGTTTCTATCATGATGGCTAGAATGAGAAAATTCGCTCTCGAATTATCTCGTGACTTAATTTGGAGATTAAGGTTTTCTTGTTGAATAAGGACATGGAAATTTCTATGTTGGTTGTGTACGTGTAGCAGGTTGAGAAAGTAAAGAAAAAGCAAGTATAGGTTGGGGAGAGACAGGGCAAGAAGTTGAGATTCTCTGAGAAGGAAGGTGGCCAACAGTGGAGTGGTAGGAAGGTGGTAAGTGGCCTAAGAAGATATGAGGCAAATATGGGTCTTACTAGATGGCTAGTGCTCCCTACCTAAAGCCGTCGAGTGACTAGATAGTAGCGATAATTATAAGGCATAGGGTACCCAATCTCAGGCTAATGGGGCCCATTCAGATCCATCATACCTTTTATGTAGATTTTATGGTCATTTGCATTAGGGTTTCTGTGATGGGGGAAGGGACAAGTGCTCCAACTATGGTTAGGTAGGGATATGCTTAGAAACTATGAGGAGGTACTTCAACTATGTACATACAACAAGTTGAAGAGGAGAAGAAAAAATAGGCGGAGATTGGGGAGAGACAGAGCAAGAAGTTTAAATTTTCTGAGTATAGTGGTGGCCAACAACACAGTAGCAGGGATGGTGGAAAGTAGCCAAAGAATAAGTGGGGAAATTCTAGGTCTTACTCGAGCCATCAGGTGATAGGAGCTTTCAGGCTGGCGACAACTTTAGGGAATGGGGTGCCGAATCTCAGGCTAGTGGTCCTCAGTCAGCTCTATTCATATCCTCCATATAGATTTTATGGTTGATTGTATCGAGGTTACTGTGATGAAGAAAATGATAAGTTCTTCAATTACAGTCATCCAGGGCATATGATTAGAAATTATCCTATTGATAAGGTTGCTTCTAGGTAAACAAGTTCAACTCTGGCACCAAAGGGTGCACCATCTAGCGCCGGCATTGTTCAAAATCATCTCTGTGATCTCACTACTCATTAGGAGTCTAGGGCATCGCCTGATTTCATTACTGGTATATTGAAACTATTTACTCGTGATCTGTACTGTTTACTTAATTCGTGGTCCATTCTTTCTTATGTGACCCCATTTGTGGTTGTGCATTTTGATTTTTGTCCCGAGTGTATTTCAGACCTTTTTTTTGTTTCTACCCTGATAGGTGACCTTATGGTGGCTAAAAGAATCTATAGGGGTTGTTGGTGTCAGTGGGTGGTCAAGAAATCGTGGTGGATCTATTTGAATTAGACATGGTTAATTTTAATGTCATCTTGGGTATGGACTAGTTGCACTCATGCTATGCTTTTCTAGACTGTGGAACCCGTAAGGTTGTCTTTAAATTCCCTAATGAGCTAGTTATTAAAAAAAGGGTGATTCCCTATCTCCTAAGGAAAAGTTTATATCGTATCTTAAAGCTCGAAGATTGATCTCAAAGGGGTGTCTCTATCATTCTGTCTGGGTTAAATATTCTTACTTAGAGGGTCCATCTTTGCACTCCATCCCAGTGGTGAATGAATTTTTAGAGGTCTTCCCTGATGACCTTCCTGGTGTTTCTCCTAATAGGGAGATTGATTTAGGGATAGATCTTCTCTAAACACTCATCCTATTTTTATTCCTCCGTATAGAATGGCTCCAGCTGAGTTAAAAGAGTTTAAAGATAAATGAAAGAATCTTTTAGATAAAGGTTTTATCTATCCTAGTTTGTCTCTGTGGGGTGTACCAGTGTTATTCATGCGTAAGAAGGATGCTTCTTTTTGAATGTATATTGATTACTGGCAGTTGAATAAGGTGACAGTAAAGAATAATTACACTCTTCCAAGGATAGATGATTTATTTGAACAAATTATGTTAAGTTTTTCTCCAAGATTGATCTTTGATTCGGGTATCATCAGTTATAGATTAGGGAGGTGGATATCCCTAAGATTGCCTTTCGTACTAGGTATGGGAATTTTAAGTTTTTAGTTGTCTTTTGGGTTGACTAATGCCCTAATGGCTTTCATAGATTTGATGAATAGAGCCTTTCGACATTTTTTGGATTTGTTCATCATTATATTCATAGATGATATTTTGGTGTATTCAAAGAGTGAGGTGAATCATGCCAGTCACTTTCGTATAGTATTGCATACTCTAAAATAGTAGCATTGTATGCTAAATTATCAAAATATTAGTTCTGGTTGAACGCTATCACTTTTCTGGGTCATGTCATTTCTAGTAAAGGGATCATATTGGATTCACAGAAAGTTATCATGGTTAAAAAGTGGCCTACTCCAACTAATATTCAGAGTTTCTTGGGTTTAGCTGGTTACTACAGGAGGTTTGTCGAGAGTTTATCATCTATAGCTTTCCCATTGACTAAGTTGACTCAGAAAAAGGTGATGTTTTTGTGGTCTGATGCTTATGATGGTAGTTTTGAGAAGTTGAAGCATAAGATGACTTCGGCTCTAGTATCGACCTTGCCTGAAGGCACTGGTAGTTTTTTAGTCTTTTATGATGCATCCCGTATGGGACTTGGGTGCATTTTAATAAAGCATGGCAAAGTGATAACTTATGTCACTAGATAGTTGAAGGTGTATGGCAAGAATTATCTGACTCATGACTTGGAATTATTGGTTGTGGTATTCGTGTTGAAGATCTGGTATCACTATCTATATTTCATTCATTTGGATATCTTTTCTGATCATAAGAGCCTGCAGTATGTGTTTACTCAGAAAGAGCTTAATTTTAGATAAAAAAGATGGTTGGAGCTGCTTAAGGATTACGAAATGAGTCTTCACTACTATCTAAGAAAAGCTAATTTAGTTGCTGATGCTCTTAGTATGTTATCCATAGGAAGTCTAGCTAATGTGGATAAAGAAAAATAGGAGTTAGTGAAAGATATTCATCGTTTGTCTAACCTTGGAAGTCATCTCTTGGACTCTGAGGATGGTGGTATGGTTGTGTAGGAGGGGGCGCAGTTGTTTCTTGATGCTGAATGTAAAGAGAAACAAATGTTAGATCCGATATTGATGAGGATCAAAGGTGATATTGATGGGCAAAAGGTGATAGCCTTTGAGATTAGTTATGATGGTACCTTACGGTACCAAGAAAGGTTATGTTTTCCTGAGATAGATGGGTTGCGAAAGAGGATCTTGGATGAGGCGAATGAGTCGCTCTATACTATACATCCTAGTTTAATGAAAATGTATCATGGCCTTACGAAGATGTATTGGTGGAACAATATGAAGCGAGATGTGGCTAGTTTTATGGCTAAGTGTATGGTGTTCTAACAAGTGAAAGTTGAGCACATGAGGTCACGAGGCTTGTATCAAGAAATTGAGTTGCCTGTGTGGAAGTGGGAGGTGATCAACATAGATTTTGTTATCGATCTTTCTTAGTCTCAAAATTAGTTTGATTCGGTGTGGGTCTTCATGGATAGGATGACAAAGTCTGCTCACTTTTTTATGAGTAAGAACTAATTTCTCAACTGAGGATTATGTAAGGTTGTATCTCCAAGATATTGTAAAGTTACATGGGGTACCTATTTCTACCATCTCGAATCATAGCACACAGTTTTCATCTCACTTTTGGCGGTCGTTTAGAAAGGTTTGGGGACCATGGTGAGTCTTAGTATGACTTTCCACCCACAATCGGATGTGTAAGCGGAAAGAACAATTCAAAAATTAGAGAAAATGCTTAGAGCTTGTGTGATTTACTATGGTGATAGTTGGGTTTAGTATTTTCCTCTTATAGAGTTTGCATACAATAATAGCTACCACTCTACCATTGGAATAGCTCCGTTTGAGGCATTATATGGTAGGAGGTGTAGGTCTCCTATTGGATGGTTTGAGGTTGGTGAGGCAGAATTTTTTGGCCCGGATTTAGTTTACCAAGTTATGAAAAAGGTAAAAGTGATTTGAGATAGACTTAAAGCCGCCCAAAGTTGCCAAAAGTCCTATTCGGATGTAAGGCATAGGGAGTTAGAGTTTGTGGTTGAGGATAGAGTGTTCCTAAGGTTGTCTCCCATGAAGGGAGTGATGCACTTTGGGAAGAAGGGGAAGCTTAATCCCCAGTATGTTGGTCCATACTTGGTTTTGAGAAGAGTTGGCAATGTGGTGTATGAGTTGGAGTTACCTTCTAGTTCGAGCTCCATTCACCCAGTATTCCTTGTTTCTATGTTGAGAAAGTGTATGGGTGAACCATCACTGATTGTACCTATCAAGGATATTGGTGTTTTGGATTCCCTGTCTTATGAAGAGGTCCCTATTGAGATATTAGATCGATAGATTTATTGGTTGCGAAACTAGCATGTATCTTCGGTAAAGGTTCTATAAAGGAACCATAGGATATAAGAGGCTACTTGGGAAGTAAAAGAGGACATGAAATCCAAGTATCCACTCTTGTTTTCTACTCCAGAAGTTCGTGCATAAGGTATGATTGATTTTACCATCTTTATTTTCTGACTTTATTAAAGAAAAGATTGATTTCCTTGATATCTTTATTTCTAACTTAGTTATAGGTAAGAGTGGATTGTGAATTCCTCATTAATCTATTTTGTATCATAAAGGTAAGCGTAGGGGTGTTTAAATATTTAATCGTGCTAGTCATTGACTTGTCCTATCATTTGAGGACGAATGATCCAAGTGGAGGAGAATTAAAACACCCTGGGTTTTGGCCCTTGGAAAATTCCTAAGCTTTAAGCTCACTATCCTTGTAATGACTCACCATATGAGTCGTATAGTATAGGTACGGGTTAGGGGACCTTAGTTGTTAGAGACCAGTAAAGGGTGGTTAGGTTTCCATTGTGGTTACGATTTTGTGGTTACGGGTCGTTAGGGGTGGTGACGATTTATTTGGTCGGTCCATTAATCAAATTAATAACTTAGTAACTTGACTTAGCTCTGAGTATGAGTGGCTCACTAAGATCCATGATGATAGGGTATGGGAGGTAAGCTTGAGTCGTATGTTGTCCAGTGTCTAAGCCATTTGGTTTCTATCTTGGGTACGATTGGACCATACCAGTTGTATAGTCTAGTCACAAGTGAGGGTTAGAGATTCGTATGGTGGATAGTGTATGGGTGTCCAACTCACTGTCTTGGTGATGACTCCATGGTACGAGTCGTATGTTGTGGTCATGAGTCAAGGGGTCGACTCGTAACCACCTATGGTAATTTTACAGTTTTAAGTTGGGGGCATTCTGTACACTTCCACTTTGCAACTCCCTTTGATACCATAACATAAAACACCTTTTGGGGCTTCATTATATTAACCTATTATTCTCAATAAAACACCCTTAAAAATCTCTCTCAAACTCTCTCTCAAGTAAGAGGCTAAGGTTTCTACAAGATAATTAATCAAGTCTTTTGAGGGTGGTTTTTCTTCGTCTTTCTTGGTGTCTAAGGCATTTTACTTCTCCCTCATTGTTATTATACAAAGAGCATATGTTTTACTGTATGATTTTATTGTTATGGCTTTGAAATAATTGTTGGGGATTTTGGATGTTCATGGTTGAATAATGTTTCTCATGGTTTAATGATGTCTCTTTTATGCTTTTAGTATGATTTTGACATTATGGAATGCATGGTTATGGTAAGTGGATTTAGGGGTACTTTTGTTTCCCACAAATTACTTGGTTATGGTTTTGAAACAAATGAGCCCTCAACCCGTGTGTTAAAATATAATGAGAATAATTTTGTCACATGGTGTGGCTACTCTTGAAAACTTTACATTGCATAAAAGGTAATGGAACGTAAATTGGTTTGGTTGTTTTCAAATTATTTTGGAAAGGCCTTGGTGGCCAGGGTTTTGGACTAATTGGATACTTTGGAGTCAACCTGGTTTAATGATTTTGGTATGGTATAAAAGGATAGACTTGTAAGCTCTAATTTTGTATGGTGATACCAACAGTTAATGCCTAAACAAAAGACTCATTGGTAAATGGTTGAAATGTGTAAATGGTTTTCATATGGGCTTAAAGAAGGTCGATTAGCAAAGCCATGGATTGTGGGAGTCTTGGGGGAACCGATAGTGGAAACCCAAGTTTGTTAATATCAGGGTAGCATTGGTGACCGTGTACATAATGTCACACTTTATATTTTGGGAGATGTTCTAGTCATATAAGGTTCTTTTCTCTGATCATGCGACTAATACACACTGAGGCTATTTTAGTAGGGGAAGTTGAACCCGTTTAGTCCGTGGGTAGTTTTAGAACAGTCAAGCTACTTATCCCAAGTTAAGATTTTAAATTCATGCTAAACCCGATTCCCTATCCCGGCATGATATATATACATATGTATATTTATATGTATATATGTGTTTGCATATGGTTATTTGACTTGTTTTGAAATTATGAAATTATTTTATCCCTGAGTTTATACTAGCATTCACTCTGTTAATTATCTTCTGGTGTTGTATCCCTATGCGATGCAAGAACCAGCCATACTAGTATTTCTCCTGCTCAGTGACTAGGATTCGGGATCAGCTTTGAGTTAGACAGAAATGGTGAGCTTCCATACTGCGAAAGGCTTTATTTCATGCTATAGACTAATTTTATTTTTATTAGTTCCTTGCTTTGGTTTTGGCTATGGTCGGGGTATGTCCTGACCTGAAGTTACTTGATTCTGGTTACTGGCTTTGTTAGACAACTATAGGCATGGGCGGTGTAGGTATTGGTGTCAGCCTTGGTTTTGATATTGGAATTGGGGTTGGCACCAATTGGATATTTTATTGAGGTTGTTAGATTATGATTATAGACTTTACATAATGTCCTTAAATTATCCTTGTTTTATCTTGTTATATGCTTGAAATACATTCGACATAGCGCGTAAGGTGGTTATGGTTGGGTATTGTGGGTGGTCTCCGGTATTTATTGGACATAAGATGCCCGACATGACTAGTCTATGGTTTGGGTCATGTCAATATATGACAGACTTTGTAGCTTATTGTATATGTTGTCATAGGTGAAATTCAAGTATCAAAGACTTGGTGGATTGATTCAAAGGTTGCCCATTCTTGAGTAGAAGTGGGAGCGGATTATGATGGACTTTTTTAGTGGTTTGCCTCATTATTTGGTTCATTGTGGATCAATTGACCAAGTTGACCCATTTCATTCCTGTTCAAACGTCCTCCAGTGCTAACAAATTAATATGTATCTATGTTCGTGAGATAGTTCATTTGTATGGTGTTCTTATATCATTTCAGACCTGTGTTTAGAGTTCATTTCTAGCTTTTGAATCACTTTTTAGGAGGAGTTGGATACTCAGGTGGATCTTAGTACAACCTTCCATCCTCAGACTGACGACAGTCGGAGCAGAGTATTTAGGTTTTCGAGGATATACTCTGAGTCTGTGTTATGGATTTTGGAGGTCATTGGGAGCAACACTTAACCTTGACAAAGTTTACATATAATAATAGCTACCATTCGAATATTGAGATAACGCCTTTTGAGGATTTATATTGTAGGAGATGTTATTCTCCAATTGGATGGTTTGAGACTTTCGAGGTTAGACCCCGTGGTACTAACTTACTTCAAGAATTATTAGATAGATTTAGGGTGATTAAGGATAGGTTGAGAGCAAGTCAAAGTAGGCAGAAGGCTTATGCAGATTGTAGATTTTGTGTCTTAAGATTTGGAGTTGGTGACCGAGTGTTCCTCTGAATATCGCCCATGAAGGGTGTGATGAGATTTGGGAGGAAAAACAAGCTCAGCCCTAGATATACTGGACCCTTCGAGATTCTTCGCATAGTTGATGAGGTGGCTTATGATTTAGACTTACCCCAGATTTTGTTGTTGTTCATCTGTTTTTTTGTGTTTCTATATTGCAGCAATATATTCCTGATCCATCTTATTTTCTTACATGCGACTCATTCTAATTGGATGAGCTGTTGACCTTCATGGAGGAACCTGTGGTTATTTTGGCTAGTGATGTCAGATGATTGTGCACTAGGGATATTCCTGTAGTTAAGGTTCGGTGGAGGTATCTCCCAATAGATGAGGCTAATTGGGAGATCAAGAGCAAGATGCGAACCCAATATCTTCACTTATATGAGGCATCAGGTGTATCCTAATCCTTTACTTTTGCAAATGAAAGTCCTTTTAGTATTGTATATTATAATGACGGCCCTTTAAGTCATTTTTTGTATTTCTGCTTATTTTTGCCATTTAGAGATTTCCTATAGATTTTTCAAGTCATTTATGCCTTGTTGGAACTGACAGTTCATTTGGTTCTTAGAGCCAATTTACTATTTTAAAGTCCTCGCTAGGTCGATTTGGCTAAAAACCTTTAGTAAAACAACCCCATATGCAAATTCTGACTATTCCAATAGCTCTGAGACATCGATTTTAGGCTAGGAGGACCCTTGGTCTGGGTCCCGAGGCCCCCAAACTAATTTTAAGCTATTATCTGAAGTTAAGGAAATGTAAGTGGGTGTGGGACTCACTTTTCATCGGAATGGCATCCAATGGGAACTTTGACAATGCCATTGAGTCCAAAACATCAAATTTGATAGGATAGCATAGTTTGTTTGTGTATACAGGATTTCAGATTAATCCCGGAGGTTTGACAGAAACTCGAATAAAACTTTATACTTCAGCTGGTGCACTTGCTTGAACGTTCATTTGGGTCGCCTAAGTGTAGGTCCGCTAAAACACCCATCTGATCGCTTAAGCGGTCAGGCTAGCCTAGTCGACTTTTGCTAAAGCAAAACCCCTACCGCTTAAATGGTAGCCGCTAAAACAACAGGGAACTGCTAAGCAAAACCTGTGCGGTCGACCAGATGTCGCTAAAGTGACATTTCTTCACTTAAGCGGTGACTATTTTAAGCGGCCTAGTGTTTGCTTAAGCGTCACTCTTGGACCTGGGAAGGGTATAAATACCCCACTTAGTACGTTTTTCTCTATTCTCCATCCATTCTCAAGATATTGGAATCCTAAAAGTGGAAAAGCTTGGGGAAAATATTTGTGGGTGATTTTGGAGCTTGAGTGGAGATTATATGCGTGATTCTATTTCGATTTTGCGGCAAACTTCAATCTATTTTAGGATGAATCCTTCATCTTTTTCTAAAATCCCTAAAATGTTGGTGGCTTGAGATTTCAGCGATTTTGGAGCTTGAAATTCACTCTTTTTAGGATAAATATTACTTCAGCATAGTGGGACGTTGTGTTGGTTTTGATTTTATGATTTTGTAAACGAACCCCTCATAGGATTTTACGTAATTTTTGCACCCAAAGCATTATAGTGAAACATAGGTATCATTGTTCTCATTTTGATGAGTAGATTATGATTTTTATAGCATGGCATCTTGCGGAAGCTTCTCGAAAGGAAAAATCATTGGTTTAGTAGATTCTTCAAGCTTTTCTTCAGTGTTCAGGTAGGATAGGTTTACCCTTTTCATAGATTGAGCTATATCATTGTATAATTCTGATACTATGCTAGATTTGGGATGGGATTTAGATGTTGGAGGAATTATTGTTAATATTTGGGGTTAGTTATACTGCTTAGGCTATCTTGAAATTACAATTTAGGCATAATTAACTTGGTTGCTTATGCTTTAGGTAGAATTTCTATCTTAGGGATAATTATGACTTGTTTAACATCTAAAAGTGGATTTAGATACCTTAGCCTAGTTCGGGGTAGAAGTTACCTTATAATGGACTTTGGAAATTAGAAATGGGACCCTCCGGCCGCCTTAGGCCAAGAATTAAGCTAGTTTTGGAAGGCCTTTATATGTTGTTTTACATTTTGAAAATTTTATTGTGGGATTTTAAGGATATTAGTTGCTTAATGGATCTGACAGTTTGATTTTGGAAGGTCGATGCTAATTACGATAAAATTTGATAGTTATTAATATTGATGAAATGAGTATCGATTCGAGTTTGATAATTTGTTATGATATTGATGATATGAGTTTTGGTTTAAGTTCGATAATTGATTTTGATATTGATGATATGAGTTTTGGTTCAAGTTCAGCAATTGATTATGATATTGATAATATGAGTTTTGATTTGAGTCTAATAATTGATTATGATATTGGTGATATGAGTTTCGGTTCGAGTCCAGCAATTGACTATGTTATTGAAGATATGAGTTCTGGTTCAAGTCTTGCTAGTTTTGATGATGCTTATAATTTGAGTTTCGGTTTGAGTTCGACAAATGGCAATAATAATGATAATGATATTATTAAGTTTCGATTCGATTTAGACATTGAGAGTTGTTTATGATGTGATATGATACGGATGGGTTCTTGGTTATGGCATAATGGTTAGTAAATTATGGCTACCCAGTTATTTACTTTTCTTCGATTGTACCCTCAGGATTATGGGGGGCCTGCATTGGGTTATTTACTTTTCCTCACTTATTGGCTTATGGAGATCAATTTAGTATATATAATTGTGTAATCTTAACATTACTATTTTGAATTTGTTGATCTATTTATGCACAATGGGGTTGGAGTTTATTTCCAAGGCTACCTTTTACCTTGATTTAGCATACTTTATCTCGCATTTTATCATATTTATATCATGATTTAGCTCAATCGGTCGATGATACCTACTGAGTACTTGTGGATTTTTTTTACTCATACTACACTTCTGTACCTTTTTGGTATAGATCCGAACACTAGTTACCGTGCTGATTCGATGCTCATGCAGGATTGATTTTGGAGATTAGGTGAGCTCTTGGCGTCGGAGTTCCCTTTTTCCTTCTATTTATCTATGTCTAGTCTTTTGTTTTCGAGACGGATTGTATTTGACTATTCAGAACTTGTGGTGTATGTGTAGTAGCTACTGACACTAGTAGTAGTGAGATATTTATCTATGTTTAAGTTATCTTTCAGATTATATTTATCGTCTTGTTTATTATAAGTCTTAAGTTTGTTGATTCCCAGCCTTTTAGGCCATTTTCCACCAAATTAGCCCATTGTTTATAGTTTGGGGCTATAGTTTGGCTTACCTACTGGTGGGATATAGTAGGTGCCATCATGACTCGTAAATTGGATCGTGACACTATCCCAGTTTTCTCCCTTTTTCAAACCCTAATCCTAAAAAATAAATAGAAAAGAAATTAAGTGGGTATGGAATGAATTAATTTTTGAAAGTGGGTACCATTCTAAGAGGTTGTTTGGCCCTGGAAATTATTCACATTTTTCCGAAATTTTTTTCACTTTATAAGATTTATGGTGTTTGGCCATAAAAATTCTAAAAACAATTCCAAATTTATTTTTAGAAAAGTGAAAATAATTTTTTTGTTGTTTTCACTTTTTTCAATTCCAATTCTAACTTTTATTATTATTACATATAACCCTAATTTTTTTAATATTACACAAAAACCCTTCTTATTAACTGCATCTATCTACCCGCTAACAACCAAGAATAAATGCGTAACTACTATCTATTTTGACTCATGCTAAAAGGGGAATGCCCTTCTCTGTACTATTTATTTAAGGTTAATATTTATTTATGTTGTCAGCAAATTTTGATCAATCAATTTTTATAATGTTCTTTTTCTCTCTTTTCACCTTTATTCATATTGAATCAGCTACGCAATAAAGAAATATAGAACAATATTATATTAGTGTATTAGTTTAAATTCATGTGTGGCGTCAGAATTTCAATGTCTTACTTTTTTACTTTTCAAGAAATAACCAAGATTTATCAATTTGTTCTTTGTTTTCATTTAGAAAAAGTTCAAATTGTCTTCATTTGCAATTCACAGGTGAAATGGATATCAATTATAGAGGGGAATCAGGGAAATGTTGTCAGATTGGTACTCACTGGTCCCTGAATGAATGCCTAAAAAATAATGCATGTATGATGCCCTTACAAGAGGCCATTATGATGACCTTGTTGGTCATAAAAATTATTCACTTTTATATGAAGCAATTTTTTACTGCACTTGAAAATTAATGTTGATAATGAAAATTTCATATTCAACTTGAAATTGTATCTCAACCTGTTTTTTTATTCATTTTTACTTTTAAAATTTTATTTATGTAAATTCAAGCATGAACATTATTTCAATTTTATTTTTTTTTTTGAAAAAACATAGTAGGCTTTTGGCCATGAAAAAAAATCATGTTTTTTTTGTATCTTTTGAAGTTGGAGTTGTGCTTGGCAATATCTATTTGAAAAGGCTTTGTTGAATTTATAAGAATCACATTTGGTTATATGTTAGTGGGTAAATTAGTTATTTGGACAATTTTGATAGTTTTTAAAAGGAGGGGGCATAAAATTACATTTAAAAATGACTTTTCAAAAGTAAAAAAAAAAAAACGTTTAAAACACATGACCAAACACAACTCCAACTCCAACTTCAAAATTTTTTAGTTTTTTTATAATCAAACACCTACTAAATCTTCTCCATACTCTTGCAACACTGCGACCCTACCCTAACTCCCAACCCCACCAACTATACTTGTCCAGATTAAATACAAATATTTTTATAAATTTTTTTTTGTAACGTAACAAACACCACAAAATAAATAAAAAATTCACATTATCCTAAAAAAATATTTTCCTCGAGAACATTTTCCTTAGTTCCGAACATACCCCTAGAGTCTAAATTCGGCATGACCGGTTATCTTAAAATAAGTTCATCCAGATAAGATAAAAAGATTTGGTATGCTTTCTTTCTCTATAACTTTTAAAATAACTTACACATGCATAAGCAAGTCATCATTTAACCAAAGTAGTTGATAAAGAAATGGACCTTGGGCCTAACTCAACCTCAAAAGCTAGCTCAAGAGGTGAGGATTGTCCAAGTTTATATAAGCAAACCATCAGTCCATTCCTCAACCAATGTGGGGCTTTTAACCCACTCTAACACCCCCCTCACGCCTAGGCCCAACTGATACTGACGCGTGGACCGGTAGTCCAAAACGGGGATGAACCTGGCTTTGATACCATGTCAAGAATGGACCTTGAGCCAAACTCAACCTCAAAAGCTAGCTCATGAGGGGAGGATTACCCAAGACCATATAAGGAAACCAAGGACCTTTTAACCCACTAATGTGGGACTCCAACAGTAGTGAATTATGTACTTGATAAAATATTTCGAGATCATGATTTAGTATTTACTGTAAGGATAAAATTCAACTTCCTTTGAATTTGGAAACATGTTCGCTTTATTCCTTTCAAATTTTAGATACATAATGCAATTCAGTTCTTTGAATCTTTGTGTAGCTATAGCCTCTGCATACATAGGTGTTAGGTTTCCATCTTGTAGAGAGTACTACTTTCTTTATATATAGGTTTTCCTACTCTTGTGATATCTCTGTTCTTTCATAATCAATTGTTGTAACATCTCATATTTCTTTTGGCAGTGAATCATCACGTCCCATCCCCCACCCCTCCAATCAAGATACCAAAGTAATAGCATTTTTTGTTTGTTTATTTATGTTTACTTGTTTTTTCCTTAAACCATCATGTCCCATGTTGCCTATTCGCTGGTGTATCGTCCATTAGGTCACTTAGGCAATTACTTAGGATACAAAATAAACACATTAGTATTATTATGTGACTCTTTGGGGCATGAAAATAGAAATATTAAATTATCTTAATCTTGATATTCCCTAATGCATAATAGTCACTTTGATATTGATGGTTTAGATTTATTTTCTAAACTAAAAGTATTAAGAGAAGTAGTAAAAGTAGAAGATAATAATGTAATTGATATA
>NC_061113.1:148415890-148419072 GCF_002878395.1 Capsicum annuum
TATATATATATATATATATATATATATATATATATACACATACTAGTTGGCTTACGCACGCACGACTTAATGTTGATCCTTAAAAAATCTACGTTATGTATAATTTTATCATTTAATTAAAATCTTCATTTGTTTGGTTGATAAATTCTAAGTTAGACATATATTATTATATTTAGATTGATGAAATTTGTATAACAATATTTTAAGTTGTTCAAACTTTTGTGGAATTGATAGTCAATTATATTTTAAAAATAATTTAAGTTATTTTAGTATTGTGATTTATAATATTTTTTCGTCTATTATACTAATTAGAAGTGACAAAATTATTATAACAAATACTAGTGAATTTTTTTTAAGCGGTCCCATATAAGACGTTAAGTTAATTTAAAACATCAAAAAATAATTTATGATTTTCCAATTAGAAGTGACATAATAAAATTCTTATAACGAATACTTGTGTTTTTTTAAGTTGTACCATATAAGACGTCAAGTTAATTTAAAACATCACAAAATAATTTATCATTTTATATCTATTGTATCTTTTTTATTAAATATTATTAATTTTTTCATAATTAAATGACTTATACAAACATCAAAAAATAATTTATATTTTATGTCTATTTTATATTTTTTATTAAATATTATTAATTTTTTAATACTTGAATGACTTATAATAATTAATCATGAGTGATATGCTAAACTCACGGTTGAAGCAGCTGAAGCAGTCATCTCATATAAGTCGTCAATTTAATTTAAAACATCAAGAGTTAATTTTAATTTTTTGTCTATTTTACCTTTTTTATCAAACATTATTAATTTTTTAATACTTAGATGATTAATAATAATTAATTAAGGTGATACGATAAAATTATAGTTGATGCAGCTGAAATAGACATGTCATAAATGTCTATTTTATTTTTAATTAAATATTATTAATTTTCTAATATATAAATGACTTATAAATTATAATAATTAATTAGAAATATAATAATTAATTAGGATGATATAGTAAAATTACAGTTGAAACAGTTGAATAAGACATGTTATAAATATTTATTTTATTTTTTATTGAATATTATTAATTTTTTAATACATTAATAAGTTATAATATTAAAATACTTTTTAATATTTTTTATTGATGAAGGGGTTAATGATAAGCTGGGGGTTTGGAGACAAATCCTGGAGTCTAAAGGTTTCAAGTTGAGTAGGACCAAGAAAGAGTACTTAGAGTGCAGGTTTAGTGACACGAGGCAAGAGGAGGAGGTGGTAGTGAAGTTGGAGTCTCAGACGGTTTGCAAGAGGCATAGTTTTAAGTATCTCGGGTCTAAGATTCAGGGAAATGAAGAGATAGATGAGGATGTCTCTCACCATATTGGGGCAGGTTGGAAAAAATAGAGGCTCGCTTTAGGAATTTTATGTGATAAGAAGGTGCCACCCAAGCTGAAAGGCAAATTCGAAAGAGTTGCAGTCCGGCCTACCATATTGTATGGAGCAGAGTGTTGGCCGGTTAAGAATTCGCATATCCAAAAGCTGAAAGTGGAGAAATAAGGATGTTGCGTTGGATGTGTGGATGCACAAGGGCTGACAGGGTTAGGAATGAAATTATTCGGGAGAAGGTGGGAGTGGTGTCAGTGGAGGATAAAATACGGGAAGTGAGGTTGAGATGGTTTGTTCATGTGATGAGGAGAGGCACGGATGCCCCAGTTCGTAGGTGTGAGAAGTTGGCCTTGGAAGGTTTTAAACAGGGTAGGGGTAGGCCGAAGAAATACTGAAGAGAAGTGATTAAACGTGACATAGAGTAGTTACAGCTGACTGAGGACATGACCCTAGATAGGAAGATATGGAGGAAAAACATTAGGATAGAGGGCTAAGGGTATGGTTGAGTCGTAGTCAGTATTTAGGTGGACTTTGGTGTCCTTTGTTTGGCAATATATATATTTTTGTGGATGTCGTACCTATGTTATTTTATCGTGTTCTATGCTCTTGATGCTTGAGTATACTGCCTTTTATCTTGAGCCGGGGGTCTATCGAAAATAGCCTCTCTACCTCTGTAGAGGTAGTGGTATATACTGCGTACACTCTACCCTCCCAGACTCCATAATGTGGGAATATACTGGGTTTGTTGTTGTTGTTGTTGTTATAGTGAAATCACAGTTGAAGCAGGCATGTCGACATCGTAATTTACTATTTTAAGTTGTTTGCTATTGTAATTTGTAATACTCTTCTTGTTCATACTATTGTGACATTGATAGTCATTTAGAGAAAATGGTAAAATACCCCCCAACCTTTACCCTAAATCCCAACTACACAACTATACTTTGAAAGGGTCCTATGATCCCCCTGAACTATTTAAAAATGGAATATATACCCCCAAAACGCTGACGCCCAGATACGTAATGAAAAGTGAGCAACACACACCTGCCATGTAATGCCACCTAATTTCAACGTAATATTATTTTTTTATTTAAAAAATTAATTATTAATCTTATATATATATATATATATATATATATATATATATATTCTCTTCTTTGAATTTTCCTTTCCATTTCCCAATTTTCTTTCCTTTGGGAAGCATTTTTGGAAGCACAGGAATCCGGATTAATTGAGGAGAAGGACTAGATTTTGATTCATAAATATGTTCACATTTCCAAAAATTCATGTGAGCAACTCAACTTGAATCAACCAAGTTGGCATCGCCGCCGTCGTCAAATCGCGAATCCACCACTGCCTGCTATCATCGTCGGAGCTCCGGTAACTTTTGACGTCGTAGAACAATCCCAACAGGTGCGCCACCTCAATGCGAGCACACCCCAATAAAAATCATCCAAAACCGATGCTCCAATCGCCGTGAAATCGTATTTGAGCTCCGGTGAAGGCAACGCCGCCACTGTCCACCACCAATCGACGCAACACCACTACCAAATTTTATTTTAGCTATTGTACCAATTGTTGAAATAATTGCTAATTTTATCATTTTTATAGAATTGAAGATAGATCCATTTGGGGTGTGTGTTCTTGAAATGGAATGGAATTAGTTATTTGTTTTTTATGAAATTTCAGAATTTGGTCTATGTGTGGGGAGCAGCCATGGTGTTTTGTGTTTTGTTGAAGAAGAAGAAGAAGAAGAAGAAGAAGAAGAAGAAGAAGAAGAAGAAGAAGAAGAAGAAGAAGAAGAAGAA
>NC_061113.1:148419172-148424047 GCF_002878395.1 Capsicum annuum
ATAATAATAATAATAATAATAATAATAATAATAATAAGAAGAAGAAGAAGAAGAAGAAGAAGAAGAAGAAGAAGAAGAAGAAGAAGAAGAAGAAAAAGAAGAAGAAGAAGAAAGAAAATGAATTGAAGAAGAAGAGAAAGAAAATAAATAAAGAAAAATAATAATTAAAATTATATAAATTTATTTAAAAAATATTAAAATTAAATTTTTAATAAAAATTTCGATTTTCACTCTCTTTAAAGAAAGTGAAAAGCACACTCTTGCCACGTCAACGTTTGGGGGGTTATATATTTCATTTTTAAATAGTTCATGGGGGTCATAGGACCTCTTTAAAGTATAGTTGTGTAGTTGAGATTTGGGGTAAAGGTTTGGGGGGGGGGGGGGGGGTGTTTTTAAAAATTTTATTATTTGTTTTTTTTTTGGAAGGAGTTTGGGGGTTTTGTTATTTTTTTTTTTTGTTTTTGTTGTGTGGGTTTGTGGGTGGGTGGGGGGGGGGGGGGGGGAGTGTATTTGACCATTTTCTCGTCAATTTATATTTTAAAAGCAATTTAAGTTTTTAATTATTATGATTTATAGTATTTTTTTCCATTTCAATTTAAGCAACAATGATATAATTTCGAGAGTCAGCCAAATATCATGATTGAAGTCGCGAATCTGCACGACTTGAATGACTCATAATAACTAATTAAAAGTGATAAAATAAAATTGCTATAAGATATACTTGTGAAATTTTTTTAAGTGTGCCTCTTATAAGATGTCAAATTAATTTAAAACATCAAAGAGTTAATTTATCATTTTATGTTTATTTTATCTTTTTTTATTAAGTATCATTGATTTTTTAATACTTATATGACTTATAATAATTACTTAGGGGTAATGTAATAAAATTACGATTAAAGCAACTGAAACAGATATGTCATAAATATCTATTTTAATTTTTTAAAATTAAATTTTATTAATTTTCTAATATGTAAATGTTATATAATAATTAATTAGAAACGATACAGTAAAATCACAGAGCAAGTAGGTAGGTCGACCGTCAGCTGCCTACTTCCAGAAGCAGCTTTCACTCGTTTTTCTATATAGTATAAGAAAAGGAATAAGATATATATATATATATATATATATATATATATAATTAAAATAATATCCCTCGCTAGTCTCGCGTTAGACCTCTATATGTATATATATATACTAGTTTAATTACACGTGCCTCGCACGTATAACGTTTAATTATTTAAAATTAAATTATTTTTTATCTATTCAAATACTCTGATTTGTAGAAAGCTGTGACGATGTATTTTCGGAAGAAGATCAATGGCAACGAAGAACATAACCTGCATGTGAACCAATTAACCATATATGAAGTTATCCAAATATAAATAACTAAATTAACATTTGTAAGTCTTAAAGAACTTAAAATGCATGTAAACCCAAGATTAGTGCAAATACTCTTATCAGGAAATAATTTTATGAAAGACGAAAACTGTGACCATGTATTTTCAGAAGATCAATGGCAACAAAGAACATAACCTGTATGGGAACCAATATCTTGCTCTCTATTTGCTATGTGAAAACTCCTTATCTATAGTATGAACAAAAATTAGAAAGTCAATTGGCTACCAAATTATAAAAAAAAAAAAAAAAAAGGCCAGCCGATTCACTAAACTAAGATGCAAATTTAAAAAGGAAAAAAGAGTGAAGGAAACAAACCTCTAACCAAAATCAAAGTTGTTGATTCGATCCACTAACACAATATTTAATGACATTACTTACTTTGAAAGATGTACAAGGAAATATACAATAACCCGTGTATAATTATGAATAATATTATCTATAGAGTTACATATCCAATAATAAAAATAAAAGAAAAATAGAGTTGTGTGCTTCGTAATTTTTGAAGTGTTACAAGTTTATATTAAAAAAAAAAAGAAAAATAATAAACCTTTATTAATTGGTCCTCTCTGACAAAAGAAGTTGACTATCTTATGTACGAAAATCTTCGATCTATATCTCATTCTAGTTCTGAAAATATTGAAGTCGATGATCTTATGTGCAAAAATCTTCTGTCTTTATCGCATTCTAGTTCTAAAAATAAGAAGAGAAAGTGTTGATTGAATTTATATATTATAATAGTACAAAAATCTGCATCAAATAAAATACAATTTAAAATAGCTCGGGTAGAACCACATGAAATTCAATGATTCAAATTTAATTTGTTATAAAACAATAAAGAATAAGAAGAAGAGTAGAGAGAATAGAGAGAGTGATTCTTATTACTTCTCTTGAGGGATGATTTACAATGAAGGAAACCCTTCTATTTATAGGGGGAATTTGCCCCTAGTTTCACACTAAAAGACAAATACATCAAATCCTGATAGACATAAAATAGATCTTGATAGACATTTACTATAATTGATATATATCATAATACTCCCCCTTGAATGTCTAACAATATGCATATAGGCTGCCTCATTAAAAATCTTACAAGTAAAACCCAGTGGGATAAAATCTCGTAAGGGAAAAAGAGTACAACGCGTATTAACTCCCCCTAATAAGAACATCCTTGAATCTTTGCACTCCAATCTTGTTCACCATCATCTTAAAAGCTGTAATTGGAGAAGAGTTGGTGAATAAATCAGCCACATTTTCACTTGAACGAATCTGTTATACGTTGATATCACCATTCTTTTGTAGCTCAGGCATGTAGAAAAATTTTGATGAAGTGTGCTTCGTTCTATCTCCTTTTATGAATCCTCTATTAAGATGTGCTATGCATGATGCATTATCTCCATATAAAATTGTGGGTAGATTGTCATATTTTACGCCATATTTTTCTCAAATGAGATGTATCATGGACTCAACCATACACATTCCCGGTTTGCTTCATGAATAGCTATTATCTCAGCATGAGTCAATGAAGTGGCTACGATAGAGTGTTTTGTATATCTCCAAGATATTGCAGTACCACCACATATGAACATATAGCTTATTTGAGACCGAGCTTTATGTAGGTCAGATAAGTACCCAAAATCAGTATGACCAATAAGATCGGAATTGCAAACTTGCTAATAAATTAACCCAAAAAAGGCTATATCAGGCCTTGTAGTATTTGCAAGATACATTAGTGCATCAATTGCACTAAGATATGGTACTTCATAACCAAGGAGTTTCTCATTCTTTTCTTGAGGTCGGAATGGATCCTTATTTAATTTTTGCATGTTTCTCATTTAAGCAAATACTCTATTGCTTTTGAAAACTCTCTAAGAGTTTCAATGATACTCAAATCATCAAATTATATCTTATGAGTATAATAAAAAATTTCCTAGAAACTGTATATTCTTCGGGCATTTTGAATCCTTTAGGGATTTTCATATGGATGTTTGTCAAGTAACAACATCCAACATGTCAAGTGTGACATCTTCAAGTGTCTGGACTGCAAATCAAATAAGTTTTACGCTTACCAAAATGCATCCTTTCAGGTCACTTGATAAATATTTCCACGTCAGCATGCTTAAATTAACGTAGAATTCAGATCCTCATAATCTTTTACAATATTGTGCTAATATTGTATCAAAGATATCATCGATGATTTCTTATTTTGTATCGGTTCACAATGCGACATAAAATTTTGAGATCTCATCACTTCATTATTTTCGGGTACCTAAACCTCTCATAAGGTTTCATGAAGTGTTATGTCGTAGGCTCTTCAAGAGCATATTGCCTTCTTATCATGATTATTTGCTCCTTATCCTTTTCAAGGATTATTTCATTTGGAACTGATTGGTCTATCAAGCTTCACGCATGCATAGACTTTATCCTTTAATGACTCAAAATAGGAGCACTTACAGCTAAATATAAGATGTTTTCGGCATTTGACTTGAATTATCTTTTGAATGAAGATTTGATGATAATTCCTCACATATTTCATAGCTGCTTATAATCTCCCCCTTATTTTAGGAAAACTAACATACATTCTCCATCTTCTTTGAGGAATCCATCTTCATGTATCATGGTATATTTATTAATCGTATATCGCACATCAAAACTATTAGATGAAATAGTTGGTTCTTGACCTTGAACAATTAAAAGGGAAGAAATAATCATAATATATTAGTCTAATACATACAAGTGCTATTGTATGCAATATATCATATTTCATACCAATACATGAAACTTTGTTCTCATTAATAATGGTTCAACTATTTATGGAAGGCATTCAATGTTAAACCATCATCATCAAGATAAATTATCTTGATTACACAATCTGAAATTATGCTTAATTTATATTGAACAAGTAACTTTATGAATGTCAAACATAGGTTGACTATGAATGTATATGTGATCCATCTTATTGATGCATCTTTTCAGCATATCACATGATAGGTGAACGGGCCCTTATTCACCTTTTATTCTTTTCAGATTTTAAGGGATCCAACCCCAAAATTAATTGGTCCAACCAACTTATCATGAGAGCAAGCAACATTAAAGTTCATGAAGAATTTTCTAATTCTTCAATATATGTTCAATACTCAGTATGCACATCTTCGGGATATCGTAATCGTTCATGTCAACTTATGAACTTTTAATCTAGTAAACTCCAAGTTTACCATCATATGTGTTTTTGCTTTAGTAAATTTCATATTTACTATTATATGAATAAATTTTAGATTTACTACTTCAAAAGTAGATTTCAAAATTATTTAACCTCTTTCGGAGGTGAGTTGTGATACAATCACAATCAAGTGCACGTATTCATTAATAAGTTTCTCATTCCCCAGGAATGGAATATATCGTGCCTTAAGCCTATCAAATTATGATAGCTTATAACCTCTTTCAAGATTTTGCTACTTCAGAAGCAAATCGAGGCATACA
>NC_061113.1:148424147-148429526 GCF_002878395.1 Capsicum annuum
TATAAGCTATCATAATTTGATAGCTTATAACCTCTTTCAAGATTTTGCTACTTCAGAAGCAAATCGAGGCATACATATGATGTAGAGAATTTTTCTCTAGTATATCTTATAATCATATAAGCGTCTGAAAATGTCACTTTTGATGATCATTATCATATTGTCCCTCTATGCGTATATTCGTGCATTCAATCACTTGTCTTCTTTCAGACATATTATGCACTGCTACCACATACACCTCAAGATTGAAGTAAGTTGTCATATTTCAGACTTATCATATATTGCTACCACATTTACTTCATGGAATGGAGCATATTCAATGGGTCGAATTTCATGAATTTTCATTAAACACCCATTATTTTGCCTTAGCCATCATAATATCATCAATATGGTGTATTGAGATTCAAACTCAACATCTTATCCGTATAAAAATGTCTTATGCATGAATCGATGTAACTTGAACCCAACATATTATCATCCCTTTTGATAATATTGTTCTTGAGGAATAAATTTAAAATATAAATGGTTCCAAACCAATTATTTTTCCTCAAATCCAATAATAATTATATCATTAATAGAAAAATACAAATAACATAAGGAATTACTAACCTTGATCTTTAGATTTATAATCTCACCTTATTTGCTAGAGTCTCGTGTTGATAACGTATTATAAAGTAGGAAAGAACAAAGAAGAAGAGTAGAGAGAAAAGAGAGTGATTCTTATTACTTCTCTCAAGTGATGATTTACAATGAAGGAAACTCTTCTATTTATAGGGGGAATTTGCCCCTAGTTTCACACTAAAAGACAAATACATAAAATCCTGATAGACATCAAATAGATCTTGATAGACATTCACTATAATTGATACATATCATAACATAATTCAAATTGTTGAAGTCCTGCAATTTTATAGTAAAAAGGAGGAAAATAACGAACCTTATAATAATTGGTCCTTTTTGAGAAGAAAAATTTCTCCGTCTTTAACGTCGACAATCTTTGACTCGTTCTAGTTCTTAAAATAAAAATGAATCCAAAACAAATCGCAATTGCAATCAATTATATATAGCTTGTTCAAAATAAATACTTTATCACAATTTGAAATCATAGAAGGGCGTAATTTACCTCAAACTTTAGAGATTTTCTAGTCTTGCTCTCACATCCAGCACAATCCATATGTACTCTCATCTGTTTCATCTGTACTCGTTTAAAAAATAATAATAAAACACATAAAATTGATTTAATTAAATTATCTTTCTCTATGAATGAAAGATTAAACAGAAATTTGGAATAGAGGAGATTTATTACCATTGTCATCTTCAAGCTCTTGATGAAGCTTAAATATATTTTTCTTTTTTTAACTTTAGTTATAAAAATATCGAACTGCTGCAATCCACGCTATTCCAACTTAAACTATCAATTTCTCTATACAAATTTTGAAATAATGACCTAAATAAAAGAAGGTACTTCAGTTAACAAAATCATGGCAGAAACCAATTTATACTTAAAAGCTTCACCGAAATGCCAAAGGAAAAGCAAAACTGCATAAATAAAACCATAATTTAAAGCAAGAAGAAAGTTTATAAATTCATGATAAATGTAATTACATAGCATGCTTGTATGGAAAATTTATTGTACTTGTTAAAGGCCGTAGGACCTTAAAACATCTTTCAAGAGTTTGTCAGTATTAATTAACCCAAATTAACCTAAAAGTTAATATATATATATATATATATATATATATTCTTATCATATATTTTAGGACTTTTTTTTTTATGTATATAAGGAAAAATCAATTTACTATATATTTTGCTCTTGCCATATATATTTAGGACTCTTTAATCCTTTAATTATGAAAATACATATATATATATTCTTACCATATATTTGATGACTCTTTAATTATTAATTTTCCTACTATCTCTTACCATATATTTTAAAAAAACTTATTTTAAATATTTTAATTATAGTAATATAATAATTAAAGAAAATAAGTTTAAAAAAAAAGACAATTTTATCTATTGCGAAGACTTTTAATTGAAGGGCAAAAAATTTAAATCACTTTTCTAAGGGACTTCACACTTTTAATATATTATTGATTATAGATTATAGATATAGATTAAAGATATATAGAGATATATAAAATTAATTAATTAAAATAAAATCCCTCACTAGTCTCGCGTTGGACCTCTATGTGTTCGATTCGCCCCCGCTTCTTTGAGACACACATACCCCATCTCTCACTATCTTTCACTACCCTTTTTATTTGGAGTTAATTCCTCAAAATGTCATTGAACTTGTGTAAACATCCCACTAAATTAACTTTTATTTCTTTTAGGACAATATTGTCACTAAACTATGCACTTCTTTCCATTATAAGGTAAAATTAAGAAATTGTTAAGGATATGTTTGGAGAACCACAAGGAAAGTGAAATTAGATATAGTTATATAGTCCAATTCTCAATTAGAAATAGAGAATTAGGTGCAAATACGTGATGTAATTACAAAGTTACATTTTATTTTTATTTTTAAAATAAAATTTTATATCCTTTTCTTTTAAATTTCTTTTTTATTTCTATTATTTTAATTTCTTTTTTATTTTTACTTTTTTTCGTTTTACATTATTTATCTTTCATCTCTTTTTTCTCATTTTCCAACCTTTACTTCTTATGATTCAATATAATTACTCGTATTTTTTTCTTCATTTAGCGCATTATTGCATTTTTATCCTAGTGTTTAAATTCAAGTAGTATTTCATTATTGAATGAGATGACTTATTGTGTTTTTCCTTTCTTTTGAATTATTTACTCGTTGGAATTTTATATAAGAGTATTGTGTTTTTTTCTTGAATTTTCAATTTGTGTTTTGTTTTATGTTTCAATTTATTTTTTTTAGTACTATAGACTTGTCATTTTATATTGCATGTCACTTCAAATTGTCGAGTTAATTTTTCAATTGCCATTGAACTTGTGCAAACATCCTACTAAAGTAATTTTTGTTAATTTCTTTTAGGAAAATATTGTCATTAAACTATGTACATCTTTTCAAAATAAGGTGAAACTAAAAAATAGTTAAGGATATATTTGAAAAGCTATAGAAAAATTGAAATTATATGTTATTAGACAATTTGCAGTGACATTCAATATGAAATAGTATGTCTATACTACTAAAACAAATAAACCGAAACATAATTCAAAATCCAAGAGAAAAATATAATACTCTTGTACAAAATTCCGAAGAGTAAACATAATTCAGAAGAACGAAAAACACATAAGTCTATAATCTCATTCAATAATAAAATACTACTTTAATTCAAACACTAGAATAAAACTTATAAAAATGCAATAATGCGCTAAATAAAGAAAAAAAATATGAGTATTTATATTGAATGATAAGAAGTAAAGTTGGAAAATGAGAAGAAAAGAGATGAAAGATAAATAATGTAAAATGAAAAAAAAAAGTAAAAATAAAAAAGAAATTAAAATAATAGAAATAAAAAAGAAATTTAAAAGAAAAATATATTAAATTTTATTTTAAAAAAATAAATAAAATGTAACTTTGTAATTACATCACGTAATTGCACCTAATTCTCTATTCCAAATTGAGAATTAGACCATGTAATTACATCTATTTTCACTTTTCTTGTGGTTCTCCAAACATATCCTTAACAATTTCTTAGTTTTACCTTATAATGGAAAGAAGTGCATAGTTCACTGACAATATTGTCCTAAAAGAAATAAAAATTGTGTAAACAACATAAATCCCCTAGACAATGAAAATAATTACACAAAATTTCTTCTTGTTTTCTCTCTCCCCTTTTTTGCAAACATACTCATACATTCGGTCACATATTATACATTGGTCGAATGTATGATGTAACAACTAATCCTAAATTTAAGGTAATTGAAATAATTACTTATTTTAAAGTTCCTTAATTGAAGGCAATAATTGGACAACTTTAACTCTTTTCTGGATAAAAGTAGTATCTTGATATTGAATTTCAAAACTTTTCTGAAAGTTCAATTTTTTTTTTTTGTAATCTTGGATTCAAGATTTGGAAAGGAAAAAGCAATAAATCTCTTCTACATACATTTTTTAGTACTACTTAAATCAATATGAATATCCCCATATTGCTGTGACATGCTGGAATTTGGGAGTCAAAAATAAGTTATGAGTCATACAAAAGTGATGCAATAATTGTTTCGGAAGGTATTACTTACTTGAAATTGATTTCTACGATCGCCATGGAATTGGATATCGACGAAGTACAAAAAAAATAGAAGTTAAATATGTGGTTGAAGGAAATTCTTCTCCAACTGTCATAAGAAACAACAATGGAGTGAGGCTTTACGTTGAGTTGAAGAAACAATTTTGTGGTTTGGTTAATTTTTCGCTTTGTATTTTTTGATATTTTAGATCTAGAAAATTATGCCAAATTCTTGGATTTTTTGTGGGAAATAGCTTGTACAGTATTTTTGTTAAGCTTCAAAGAAAGTGGGATGCCTAAGAAAATCTTAGACTCTTTCTCATTTGTGCACATTTATGCTTCTTTTGATGATTGGTGTGTTCTTGCAGATTTGATTGAACTACACTTGTTTATTATTTTGTGTTATTTCAGTTCTGGAAATGTTTAGTTAGATTTACTTGTTTACCTATTTGCAGGCTCATGTAATTGGATAGATTTCAATAGATTCTACTCTGAATATTGGAAGAAGATAGAATAATTTGTGGATTTTGGAATGAAACTGTACCATTCCAGTTAACTTATGAATTTATAATATGTTGTTATACATTCAAATCATTGTATAATGAAAACTGTGTCAATCCAGTAAACATTCGAATGTATGATATTTGATTATACATTCGTCTATGTGTATAATGAAAATTGCCGCAATGACAGAAATTGCATTTTGTTTTGGTTTTATTATTTTTAACATGTTTTTTTAATTCATTGACTCAATTTAAAAAAATTTATGCAACTATGTACTGATTTTTCGTAACAAAGACTACAAGTGGGTACACGAGTGATAATGAGGATCCTCATCGGCCGTGAAATAGTTATATCCAAACAATTGATGAAAGGGCACTTGTTACTTTAGAGTAACATTTTTTTTATAATAGTCGGCATTGAAACAACTAATTCTTGATTTTGTAGTTGATGTTAAATGGTTACAATGTTACTTTTTGGATGTTAATTCACATTTTATGGATTTCCTTGTTCTTATTATACATATATAACGTCTGAAGAAATATTGTGCAATTACTTACACTATTTTGTAATGTTACTAATATAATTTGGTAGTTATTGAGTTTGTCTTACATTTTATTATCTATTAAGTATAAAACTAAATTACAAAATAATGTGTTACTGTATATCAACATAT